>NW_027592044.1:0-64794 GCF_964213995.1 Mustelus asterias
AGGGGGGTGGGGGGGGAGGTGAGGGGGGTGGGGGGGGAGGTGAGGGGGGTGGGGGTGGAGGTGAGGGGGGTGGGGGTGGAGGTGAGGGGGGTGGGGGTGGAGGTGAGGGGAGTGGGGGTGGAGGTGAGGGGAGTGGGGGTGGAGGTGAGGGGGGTGGGGGGGGAGGTGAGGGGGGGGGAGGTGAGGGGGGTGGGGGGGGAGGTGAGGGGGGTGGGGGGGAGGTGAGGGGGGTGGGGGGGGAGGTGAGGGGGGTGGGGGGGGAGGTGAGGGGGGTGGGGGGGGAGGTGAGGGGGGTGGGGGGGGAGGTGAGGGGGGTGGGGGGGGAGGTGAGGGGGGTGGGGGGGGAGGTGAGGGGGGTGGGGGGGGAGGTGAGGGGGGTGGGGGGGAGGTGAGGGGGGTGGGGGGGGAGGTGAGGAGGGTGGGGGGGAGGTGAGGGGGGTGGGGGGGGAGGTGAGGGGGGTGGGGGGGGAGGTGAGGGGGGTGGGGGGGGAGGTGAGGGGGGTGGGGGGGGAGGTGAGGGGGGTGGGGGGGAGGTGAGGGGGGTGGGGGGGGAGGGGTGGGGGGGGAGGTGAGGGGGGTGGGGGGGGAGGTGAGGCGGGTGAGGGAGGGGGGGGGTAGTTGCGGAGGGTGGGGGGGGAGGAGGGGGTTAGGGGGAGGTGAAGAGGGTGGTGGGGGGAGGTGAAGAGGGTGGTGGGGGGGGGGGGGTGAGTGGTGGTGAGAGGGTGGGTGAGGGAATATGAGGTGAGAGTGAGGTGGGGTGGTGAAGGGTAGGGGGTGAGGGAGGGGGAGTGAGGGAGGGGGGGTGAGGGTGGGGGGAGGGAGAGGGTGGCGGGGGATGAAGGGGGTGAGGTTGGTAAACCAGCTGGCGTGTGGCTTGCGGCCTTCCGAGGGCTTCCTCCGCAAACGTCCGCCCGGTAGAGGTGCCGGGGGCCCGGGTTGTCTCCTCACCTTCTCCGCGTTTGTCTTGCTGCCAGCGAGCAGCATGTTGCCGGGGCTGAGATAGAGGCCGAGACCCGGTAACTTCTCCGCCATTTCCTGCTCTCCGCCGCCCAGTGAGTGAACAACAGCTGCCTGTGCCCGGCAGGAGGAGCAGCTCCCTGGCTGCACTCTGCACCCAATCTCACCCTGTGAGCTGAATTCTGATCACCAGGAACTGCCAACAAAATGCTTATTATTTACAGTCCAACTTCGCTCATTAGCAAATTAACTATCACCTCATTTCTTTTTGGTAATTTGAATCCACTGCTCGTACAATCCCCAAATCAACAGGAGCTCTGTTCTCCAACCTTTCAATAGATAAGTGCCCAGAAAAATGCCCAAATCTTAGTTGGAGGCATTTAAGGTGAAAAGATTCTGAAATATTTGATAATTGTATACGTTCCCTGTAAGATTTCATTTCTTATACCAATTTGATAAAGAGAACATTAACATCTCTTTTGGAGAATTATCAGAACACCACTAAATATCTTGTGTAAGGAATAGAGAGAGAGTCACAGTGCTGTTGTAGCAACAACTTGCATTTATAAGCATCTTTAACATGGCAAAAAACGTCCCATGGTTCTTGGCAGGAGCAATTATCAAACAAAATTTGATACCAAACCACATAGAAGTTATAATACTGGGGATGAACGCTTTGGTCAAAGGGGTAGGTTAATGAGTTCTTGAGGCAGAGTAGATAGAGAGGTTTAGCCAGGGAAATTCCAGAGATTGGGCCTTAGACAGCTGAAGGCTTATCTCACCAATGATGAAGTGAAAAAAATTGGTGATGCACAGATATTCAGAGGGCTGTAGGGCTAGGGAGGATTACAGAGATCGAGAGGAGCAAGCCCAAAAGGGATAAGCAGTCAAGAATGAAAGTGTTAAAGTTGAGCAAATGGAGGGGTGATGGGTGAGGGAACCTGGTACAGCTGAAATTTATGGAGGGCGTAAGGTGCGACGTCGGTCAGAAGTGCATTGGAATAGTCAAGTCTGGAGATTACAAAAGCAGGGATGATTGTTTAAGCAGCGGAAAAGATGAGGCATGGGTAAAGGCAAGTGATATTACAGATGTAGGTGTTCTCGGTGATAGAGACAACAAGGGGTTGGAGATCTTGGGGTTAGATAGGTTGACAATAGTTTGGTGCACTTTCGGACAGTGTCCAGGGTGAGTGATTAAGTTGGTGGCTAAGGGAACAGAGTTTGTGGCAAAGTCTGTAGACAATGGCTTTGGTCTTGCCAATATTTAATTGACAAGGTATGTCCTCATCCAATAGTGGATGTCACTCAAGCAGCTTAACAAATCAGGAGCAATAGCAGGGTCAAGAGAAGGAGTGATGAGTTAGAATTGGGTATCATCAGTATCCATGTGGAATTTGATGTCCTGTTTGAATTATGTCATCAGGCAGAAAGGAAAAAGAAACCTAAGAATCTACTTCTGAACATTAACTAGTGAGCCCCCCTGCTGAAAACTACAAGGATGCACAGAATCAGGTTCAGACACGATCTTTTCTTCAGCTGAGTATCATAAGAACGTAAGAAATAGGAGCAGGAGTAGGCCATCTAGCCCCTCAAGCCTGCTCCGCCATTCAATAAGATCATGGCTGATCTGATAGTGGGTTCAGTTCCACTTACCCGCCCGCTCCTCATAACCCTTAATTCCCTTAATGGTTAAAAATCTATCTATCTGTGACTTAAACACATTTAACGAGGTAGCCTCTACTGCTTCATTGGGCAGAGAATTCCAAAGATTCACTACACTCTGGGAGAAGAAGTTCCTCCTCAACTCTGTTCTAAATTGACTCCCCCGTATTTTGAGGCTATGCCCCCTAGTTCTTGTTTCCATTCTAAGTGGAAATAACCTCACTGCTTCTACCCTGTCTAGCCCCTTCATTATCTTATTTGTCTCTATAAGATCTCCCCTCAACCTTCTAAACTCCATTGAGTACAGGCCCAGTCTACTCAATCTCTCCTCATAAGCTAACCCTCATCTCCGGAATCAACCTTCTCTGTACCCCCTCCAAAGCGAATATATCCTTTCTTAAATAAGGGGACCAAAATTGTACGCAGTACTCTAGGTGCGGCCTCACCAGTACCCTGTACAGTTGCAGCATGGCCTCCCTGCTTTTATACTCCATCCCTCTCGCGATAAAGGCCAACATTCCATTTGCCTTCTTGATTACCTGCTGCACCTGCAAACTGAGTTTTTGTGATTCATGCACAAGGACTCCCAGGTCCCTCTGCACAGTAGCATGTTGTAATTTTTCACCGTTTAAATAATAGTTCATTTTACTATTATTCCTTCCAAAGTGGATAACCTCACACTTACCAACGTTATACTCCACCTGCCAGATCCTTGCCCACTCACTCAGCCTATCCAAATCTCTCTGCAGACTGTGTCCTCCACGCAATTTGCTCTCCCACTCATCTTTGTGTCATCCGCAAACTTTGTTACCCTACACTCGGTCCCCTCCTCCAGATCGTCTATGTATATGGTAAATAGTTGAGGCCCAGCACCGATCCCTGCGGCACGCCACTAGTCACTGATTGCCAACCGGAAAAGCACCCATTTATTCCGACTCTCTGCTTTCATACCCCCACTGTTTCCTCTTCCATTAGATACCATGTCGGAAGAGGGTATTGCCAATGGACTTCCACGTGTTGATCCATGGTTATGCTTGGTAAGGTACTGCAGTGATTTGCCATTCCCTTCTGCAGGTTCTCACTGACCATGAGACTCTCTGCTGGCTTCAGCAACTGATCACAAAGAGAGCTAAAAGTTAGGCTGAAATCATTTCCAGTTTTTCTTTATTCTCAGTTCAGGGCACACTGTACTCACTTATTTTGGTCCCTCAAGTTACCTCAATTTAATTAATGTGGACTTAATTTAACAATCATTTAATCTTCCTAACTGGGGTGCCTGAGACTATCTGGTGGAATTATTTATCTGAAAATTCCTGAGCTATTCAAAACAGTTTAAAAATTTTTTTTAACAAACAGGATTGTTAAGACCATACTGATCAATATGGGATGAGTACTGGCTTGTGATATCTAAATATTGGCAGCATGCCATCATGGGGCTTTTATTACTTAAAGTAGTTCTGTCACTGTAAAGACTATTTTCACTGAATTTCTGGAGATGGACAAATTCAACAGCAAATCCACTGACATACAAATTATACAATGAAACCATGAAATGAAAAGACATACTTCATTCTAAAATATCATAATCCTTTCAGTCTAAATAACAAACAGGGCAGTAGGTTGTTACACACAAATAACAATTGCATGATTTATTGACGATAATGACTGTTTGACGTAAGTAATTTAAGACCCATGCTGATATGAAGAGAGTGGGAAAAAGATTAAAGAACCAAGTCACAGTTGTTCTTGGAAAATACAGAAGCCATCACCCTGGATATTTTAAAATTTCTAATAATAGAAGTCTAGTACAACAATTCACTAAGGCCAATGCTTTGGGACTAGTTGGCCACATTTATTTATTAAGCTTTGGAATTCTTAGTCATTAAGTATATTCAAGACAAAGATGGACAGATTTTTGAGTACTGAGGAAATTTAAGGATATGGTGACTGTGTGGGAAATGGAGGGTAAATAAAATCTTGAAATAGAAGATCAGCCAGGATCATTGAACAGTGGAGCAGGTTCGAAGGGCCAAATGGCCTGTTCCTATTTATTATGTTATATTCAAATACCTTTGTGGATTTTTTAAAGCATTTCTTTCTAGTTTCCCTCATTCCTCCTCCCCTTAACCAGTTCGGAGAATAATAACGGTGTGTGAAAATTTCCTGCCATGTGTCTATGTGAGAGCCTGGACATTGAGAGACAAAAAGCAATTAAATTATGGGGTGCTGTCTACCAGGGATTGCGGAATAGCAGTCAGTAGCTGATTTTTCTCTTGAGCCCAGCTCTTTCGATACCAATCAAGTAAATGAACTCAAATTAACTTAGGGACAAAGTAAAAGGGGCAGCTCCCCAAAAGGAAGGGGGGAACAGCCCGAACCAAAAACAAAGTCGAAAGGAAACTTAAAACGTCAAACCAAAAGGTGATTATCGGGATCGATAATACACCCCAGCCCCTGCGGCGCCCAGCGGTCGCGGAAGGCGTCAACCGCGCCCGTGGACACCGCATGCTCCCTCTCCAGAGACACCTGGCCGCGAATGTAGCCGCAGTAGAGGGGCAGACAGTCGGGATGGACGGCCCCGTCGATCGCCCGCTGCCTGGACCTATTGATGGCACGTCTCGCCAGGCCCAGGAGCAGGTTCATGAGGAGGTCGGCATCCCAACCCGCCCCTCTCCGCACCAGGTGCCCGTAGATCAGGAGCGTGGGACTGAAGTGCAAACAGAACATCAATAAGAGGTGTTTGAGGAAACCAAAAAGGGTGTGCAGCCTAAAACACAGAACGTAGACATGGTCCACGGACTCCACGAGGCCACAGAAAGGGCAGTTCTCTTGAGCCCACAGGTGCTAAAACCAACTCACCCTTACTGTTATCCCGAGTAACTGATTTTGGATCAAGTATGAGAGTTTTTCTAATTGTACATGATTCAGTGTCACCCCGAATGATGCATTTGCTGGCTGAGTTAATATCAGAGATGGAAGTTTTTTCTTACAAAATGCTAATTCTAAGCTAATTTTGATTAAAAGAATTAGGGTAATACATACAGTATGCAATGTGTGTGGGTGTGGAGGGTATTGGAAATCTGAGATGAAAACAGAAAGTGCTGGGGAAAAAAAGCTCAATAGGAGGCAGCATGTGTGGAGGGTGATGTTGAAAGTTTTTTGTTCTAGATGCTGCTAGGTGACCTGCTGAACATTTGCAGCAGTTAGTGCTCCAGTGGAGTTGAGTGCAGTTCTGTCCTCCACAGAGACAGAAACTTCTGGTAAAAAAAGTATCAACAACAGCGGCCCTGGGAGGGAGGGGGGAGAGCGGTGACGTCACCTGACCCGCAGCCGGGAGGTTGTAAACAGGTTCGGGAGGGCTCACAGAGCAAAGGCGGGGGGGGAGGATTAGATCAGAGAATTAAAATAAGAGGTCACTGGTGTTTCGGTTTAACTTGGAATTCGAGCAATGCAGAGAAAGAGTAAATTAGACGTATATCTTGTATGTGTATGAGGTTTCTCTGCGCGATTGTTTGTAATTAAGTGATGAGGTAAATCTGTTTCCCCCCTCCCCTCAGCGAAGTGGAAGTTCCCAGGCGGTTTCCGGTGGAAGGCCCTGAGCCGCGCGAGCGGAGATGAAGCAGCGACGCCGCTGAGACAGAGAGAGGGCGGAGAGGGAGACAGAGGGGAGCCGCTGCCGCTGCTGAACCGGGGGGCGGGCGCACAGCAACAGCCCAGCCAGCAGCCAAACTAAAGCGCCATTTAAACCCGAGACACACAGAGAGAGAGAGAGAGGAGGCTGGAGGTCGGCGGCGGTGCGGCTGCCGGGCGATGGCTCTGTGCGGAGCGGCGGCGGCGGCCGTGGCGGCGGCTCTGCCGTGCGAAGTCATCGTTCACATCTTCTCTTTCCTGTCCCCCTGGGACCGGCTCCGGGCCTCGTCCGTCTGCTCCAAGTGGCGCGAGTGCCTCTTCTACCCGTCCCTGTGGCCGGAGCTGCGGCTCCGCCTGCGCGGCTCGGCCGCCGAGCGCTGCCGCCTCGACTTCCTCATGAAGAAATGCGGCTCGTTCGTGCGGGAGCTGCGGGTGGAGTTCGAGAGCGGCGGCTCCGAGAGCTCGGCGGCCGTGGCCGGCCTTGGCGGCGGCGGCGGGGGCCTGGACACCCTCAAGACCTACATGGAGGAGGTGGTGTGTGTGCTGAGGAGCGTCAGGGGCAACCGCAACCTGCAGAAGCTGAGCGTGTTCGGGGACATCTACCTGCAGGAACAGGAGGAGAAGCAGTCACACGAGTAGGTGTCCGGGCAGAGCGGGACCGGGGGTGTTTACAGTGCCGGGCCGCTCACTCCTTCGCCGGTCAGCCCACAAGCATTGGGAAGAGTCGCGGGGGAAGTAGAATTTGGCGCTGGTGGAGGAGGGGTGGTTGTTGTCGGGCGATGCCATTTTATAACATACGCAGTACCATTAATGGATCCTCCTTGTTTTCGCGCTGTCCTTTCAGTTGCATAATTGTTTTGCGCTTTGGGGAATGTGTTGTGTGAAATGATGTTGCAGATCCTGCCCGCTTGGAATAGCGGTTGAAGGATCATTTGCTTTTAATGTTTGCGGAAGAGGGTCAGGCAGGAGATATGAATGGCGCGGGTGGTACAACAATTCAATCCCTTTTCCAGTTCTGCCCGCCCATTTTTGTTTTGCCACTTCATCTGTTCCCCCACCCCCCCCTCTCGGCTTGATTCGTGCTTGAGTTTCAGTGGCACGGTGTCCTCCACATGTGCCCCTCTCTTATGCGAATCTCCAGCAAAATGGTAACAAAGTGGCTTTATAATCTTAACAAAAGTCTGATTTTGCGTGGTTCCCTCACGGGCACGCTTTTCAATAGGGCTTGCTGCATAATTGATTTGAATCTTTTAACTTTATTTTTAACCCCTACTATGGTCAGTTGTACCACATCTTCCATACTTCTAGCTAAGACTGTCAGACTCAAGATTTTCTTTATTTTTAAAATTTCCTGCCCTTTCGCCACTGCATTTTAGGAATTTAGCTCTGTGATAAGTTTAATACTTTTGGGCTTGTTTGCTTGAGCTTATTTTGCAAAGTTTGGTGATCACGAACCCAGTGTCACCTGAACACACACTGGTGCAAGACCCTCAACTAGTTGAGCACCACTAATAGGTCATTAAATACTGGTAATATTAGTCAGATCTGGCAGCATTTGTGGAAAGAAACCGATAATATTTCAGGCCCGTGACCTTTCCTCAGAATATTCTAATGAGACATTCTTGCAGATTGTACATTTTAAAATGAAAAATGCACAAAAAATAAAACCACAGTCTCTGTCGGTGATGCAGTTAGTACGTTGCAGCACCCATTGATTAGATTAAAGAAGGCCTCAAGTGTACTCCTGTGATCCATCTCCAGAGTCTTTCGATGTGTATGTACAAGACTTCCGAAGAGAAGCATGTTGTCAGTGTGACCTTCCCCATGGATTCCAGACATCCTAGATTTGTGGATGACACTTTTTTTCTTAAAGCCTGGGACCAGATCCAATCAGTATAGTGAGTGGCAGAAGATCTGGACCATGGGGTGCAATTTATCCAGTATTTGAGTAACTTGAGTAATTTGTTTCTTTTTGCCGGACTACGACAATGAGATTGGATTGATTCAGTGTGACTGTAGGTTAGGCCTAGGATTTAAATTCAGTTATTTTCATGCCTGCTGGGGCGACGGACATTCAAAATGCATTTTAAAGCCAGCTTATGTAAACTGTGACGCAGTAGATGAAACAATTTTATTGCCTTGGAATTTTACTCTCTGCTGTATAATTGACCTTTCACATCAGAAATAACCGGCAACTGTTTGAAAATTAGTGGAAAATGAGTATTTAAAACAGTAGGCCATCGAGACTAAAATGTTGCTCATCCATCATCCCAATTTTCTGCTTTTGGTTAAATGGGAAGGTGCTTTTATGCACTTTTTTTCATAGTGCTATTTTTGGCACTTCGCAAAAGTATAGAGGGAGACAAGTGGCATTGATTATGATAGCATACATCTGTCCCAAATACATATCTCTGAGGATCTATTGAATTTAAAATTGAGAAAACAAATTTTAATCCACTTATTGCCTTGAGTTCTGAGGACTTGTAGAATGAAATCAAGTGTACCCCTATCTCTTGCCAAACTGTAAACATAAGTTAGGATTATGGTTTCTATTAAATATTTCTCATGAAAAAGTTAAAAGTATTAGCCGTAATGTTTTTACTAAATAATCCTGTAATATAGAAATCAACATGATTTGTGTACGGAGGCACAGTAGCAGGGTCGTTCGTTAGCACTGCTGCCTCGCAGTGCCAGGGAGCTGCGTTCAGTTCTGGCCTTGGGTGACTGTTGCGTGGAGTTTGCACACTCTCTCCCTGTCTGCATGGGTTTCCTCTCTCAGTCCAAAAATGTGCAGGTTAGGTGGACTGGCTGTTCTCAATTGCCCCTTAGTGTCAGGGAGGTTAGCAGGGTACTTACATGGAGTTACAGGGATAGGGCCTGGGTGGGATCATTGTTGGCGCAGGCATTATGGGCCGAATGGCCTCTTTTCTGCACTGAAGGGATTCTGATTCTATGAGTCACGGGTGCGGCCACTTAAGAGACACTCATTAGTACTTGATTTTGTAATCTAAAATATTAGTTATTTTATTCTTAACATAGAAAACTACTGGATTAGATTTAGAAGAAAGATTTAATCTGCAGTAATGGGAAGAGAACTTTTGACTTTTTTAAATTTGTATTTTCCCTTGTTTTATTCATGCCTTATTTGCTTTTCTCATTTTATTAACATTTTCTCCCAATTTTATTTTCTAAATCATATATTTGACTATTAGTTTTCTGACATCTTTTTAAGTGGCTGACAAGAAGCAAAACACTATTTGTAGAATGCCGAAATGTATAAATATTTTTAGTTTGAAAATATACCAAAATAATTGGAATGGCACAGTGGTCAGCACTGCTGCCTCACTGCATCAGGGACCCAGGTTTGATTCTGGCTTTGAGCCACTGTCTGTGTGGAGTTTGCACGTCCTTCCCGTGTCTGCATGGATTTCCTCAGTGCTCTGGTTTCCTCCCACGGTCAAAGATGTGCGGGTTAGGTTGATTGAACATGCTAAATTGACCCTAGTGTCGGGGATTAGCAGGGTGTGGAGTTATGGGAATAGGGCTGAGGTGGGATTGTAGTTGGTGTAGACTCAATGGGCTAAATGGCCTCCTTCTGTACTGTAGGAATTCTGTGAATTGCCAAAAATGGTTGGGAAGAGTTGTCAATAAGATTGTTTGTAGAACTCTGGGCTTGCTCACTGATGCTTCGTTATCACTTTTACAAGTGTGAAAGAACCATTGTTGGTAGTGATGAGTTAGACTTCCTTCTGACAGGAGCAAGGTAATAGGTTTTGATTACGGGGAAATATATTTAATATAATTAGTTTGCAGGCTGAAGAGCAGATCCTCCTTTGTGTTCAAAAGGACAGTTGTCTATGTTTGTTGCTATGGTTAGTTTGGGAGTGTGGCATGGATTGCATTGTCCATTTGCACGTCTGCGGCTTTACTGTGAGTGGTCATGCTGGAGGCAGTATGAATGGTAACTCACAGTACTATAGAGCAGTTAACAGGTTGTGGTGGTTTAAGATTCCTTGGGGAATTTACATTTAACATAGGCAACCTACCAAGGGAAGGGGTAGTTTTTTTGCTGTCATTTCTTTTTGTGATTTGTTCCTAATTTTGAGCCAGTGGGGTGGTTTGAGCACAAACCAAGTATTACTCCAGGAGGCTGGAAAATTAGCAGCTCAAATGCTGCCACCATTTAACTGCCGATTACAGTGACTTTTGCAGCTATCTGGTAGAAAGTGGGGTTATGCTTATTTACTACATAATGTGGGTAGATCTGAAAGGGGAGAATTGTTTAAGCATTAATTGGCGCATCATAAAAATTTCATCTCTATGTATTTATGATGTGGATTTTTGAAAAGAAGTAACCAGTTATATGATTTTTGTAAAAGAAAATGAGGCAGCTGTCTTGATTCCCTGCATCATGATTGGTAAGTATCATTCTGGAAGTGAAACAGAATCAATTCTTTTGAGATATTGCAACTGAGGAATGTGTTGAACTCCAGGTAACAATTTCTTTGCAAATGTTAAAATTAAAAAACATTGCAGTGCAATGTGATTTAATTCATTAATGTTTGGAGTAAATATTCCACATGGGAGGCCTACATTTTCCCTTATTGTGTGCAACACTTTTTTTGAGATTTCCTGATTCCCTTTCACTTTGTAGATGTTTTTTATGGTTGGTTTGGAGCTGCACTGTCTTGTATGGTTCTGTTTTTTTGATTGGTGGCATTCCTTTTTACTGAAATTTCCCAAAACTGTTCCTAATTTTAACTTTTTACTTCGGATGGAATGTGCAGGGAATGAAAATTGAGGGAACAAACAATACAGACCACTTTATCACAGGAGACATTGATGAACAGTACAACAAGAACTTGGATTTTAAATGATTTTATAGCATCTTAGAATCCCTGCATTCGGCCCATCGAGTCTGCACCGACCACAATCCCACCCAGGCCCTACCCCCATATCCCTACATATTTTACCCACTAATCCCTCTAACCTACACATCCCAGGACACTAAGGGCAATTTTAGCTTGGCCAATCAACCTAACCCGCACATCTTTGGACTGTGGGAGGAAACCGGAGCACCCAGAGGAAACCCACGCAGACACGAGGAGAACGTGCAAACTCCACGTTAGCAGAGACTAATGAAACGGTGTTACTTTCTTTGGGGAAGCAATGGTTTAGGAATTTATAATTAATTGCATTGCAGATAAAATGGAAGCTATTAATTTAAACTGCATTGACTTGTGTGACATGAGGGAAAGTTCAAAGCCTGGAAACCAATAGCTAAATGAGTAAAGGAATATTATAACCATTGTAGTTCAATCATGGAACAAACCCCATTTTAATAAATCAAATTGGATTATGATCTGAGGATGTGTAAAAGATCAAATCTACAGTAAAATGGATTTGGCTGTAAATTTTTTGAAGTGATAAAAGAAAGTCCAGATGTCAGTTGACCTGCAGCATTAATTTGCTGTGCTTGAGGGGCAAAAGGGCTTTTTCTTGTTCGTTCGTGTGCAGCCTCTTTAGGGGAATTATGGAGGAATTTTGGGGCTTTGGACTTGTAAGTCTAATTAATTGCTGCTATACTTGGAAATGTAGCAAATATAATGCTTTTGTTTATTACAGAATCCAACAATTGATTGAAGAGGTATTGGGAAATTCCAAGCATCTGAAATGGCTCTCCCTTGGGTTTATGCTGGAGGTAGTAACTCCCACAACATTAGCAGCCTTGCCTCAGTCCAGTGCCAACTGCATTGAACACCTGAGTCTCCTGGATACCCATTTTATTAATAAATCCCCAGTTATTGAGGCAGTTGAGTTGGAGCGCTTTCTAAACCTGCGATCACTTGCATTGGATTTCTGCGATTTTACTGCTGAAGTAACAAGAGTACTCGCCAACAGCAACCATGTGCCTTTGCATAGGTTGTCTCTTGTAATACATCATCTCTCGATGTCCAACATACACGTGTTAGATAACATGCCACAAGATGCAGATTGGAAGGTGCTTACCAGGCACTGTGCAAATCTTCATGTTTACATCATGGCTTTTAATGTCAGGAATGACATTTTGCTAAGAATTCTGAAGCCAAGCATACCTTTAGAGAGAATTCACTTTGACAGCTCAACTAATGGTGTTTCAGGTGCCGTGGTAGATCTCATATCCAGGCAGTATGACAAATCCCTTACCCACTTCCTCCTAATAAAGGATGTAGAGCAAGGCATCAATGGTTTTCCAGATCTCAGCCATAACCGAAATGAAGACCCCTTGGTACTTTTGGCATGGAAGTGTACAAAGCTTTCTCACCTCTCAATCCATGGTAAGCAATGCATCTATTTGTGCATATTTCATTTTATTGATATTGTAAATTGAGTACAGGTGCTTTTGACTAAGGCATGCATATTTGACATTGTTGACTATAAACAAATTTTCTAAATTTTATGCATTGAGGCTTAGGTTCTAGAACACAAACATTAACGGAAATAAATAAGCAGTGTCATGAATGGGTTAAGGAGCAGGGTTGAAGTGCAGCGCAAGGTCAGATTTTTGTGTGACTAAGATAATTTGTCATATGCCGCAGCACTGGACATGTGACTGCTCATTAAGGTGAGGTAAGCATTTCCTGTGAAATTAGTACACTGGCTTTCTCAACTATTTTTTCTGTTGTACACTACCATATATGTAAAGTATGTGTTTGATAACGAGAGTTATGCTTTCACTATGCTTTGGTGCAGTTTCAAGTTTAGGATTATGTTTTTTGCAATCTCCAAAGTTGAGTTCAGTAGTGTGAAATTTCACACAGCAGCTTTATTGTGATTATCATGGTATTGAATTGTCGATAGCTTTGTTGTGTAATCATATGGCCATAAGTGATTGGATCAATGCTAATCAAACCTTAGTTTTATTCCGAATTCTTGTAGCAGTATATTTGCATGAAGTAAATTGGTTTCAGTGACATTTCTTTACTGGAGATGAATATATATTACTGTTTTTCTCAAGTGTGTGATGCACTTTAGCAAGCTGGGTTTTTCTTTAAAAATTGGTAAATAAGTGATGAGGTTTTGTATAGGTGTTTGTTCTTGAACTCAGTAACGTTGCATTTTCAATTTGCAATCTAGGATATGCTGTTTGGGCCCACAATCTCATTGCCATCGCACGGCTTCGTGGACCAGAGCTACAAGTCCTGGAAGTGACTGAGGAGAGCATTAATTTTGATGAAGATGCGATGGCTGACCTGGATGGGGATCCTGTGCATAATCTCATTGAAGAAGTATCCTTAGGCTTAGGAAAGCGGTGGCATCCAGTAATGAAAAATGAAATTCTTTATGTTTTCAGTGAGACCACTCGTTATTTTTACAAGGAGATGCAGCGCTTCAGTGAAGGCATTTAGCATTTCAAACTTGTGTATTAGAGTGCCCTGCATTTTTCAATAATTTAACATTTACATGTGCTGTTAATTAGTATTAGTTATATATACATACGTGTGTATCCTGCTTAATCTGTAAATGTAGTTGGTATTGGTTTAGAAGTAGATGTGGCAAGAGTCACTGGATTTTCTCTGTCAGCGCCTGTGTCAACTGCCAAAGAAAACAGAATGAAGAAGTGCCCACATGCTGGCAGGGGCGGGCCAATGGCTGGTCAGCCAGAACCTACGAGTTTAAAAGGTCGAATTTTCGACCTGCGGTACACAGCTGTGCTGTGGCTCAGTCAACAACTTTACAGCTCTTAAACGAACGTGCACCTGGTTCACTGTGAATAGTGAATACAAAAAATCAGTTCTAACAAAGCAATGAGCTGCTGCTATGATTTTGAGAACATTCCACTAGGATAACTTTTAAAATCTTGTTAAAGCAAGAGGCTTTAAAAGCCGCAATGTTCAGGGCAACCGCGGGTACAGTCGTGGTCTCTGTGAGACTAGCACCTGACCCCAGTTTTAAGTGGTACGAATGTTGTGCATTTAATGTAAAGGACAGCCAGTATTACTCAGTGTGGCCATCATGCTGCCCAGCAGTGCTGTGACCTGGCTGCTTTGTATAAGCTTGTAAAACAAATTTACTGTATGCAACATATGTCAAGATTCTATTTATGAAGAAAGTGTGAGTGGTGATTGTTTCAAATGGTTTTACCATCTTGTGTCAATGATGCATTTTGACAGGTGTGCATTATGTTGCATGTCTCCAGTGATTAATGCACTTACCATGCGGATTTTATATGTACATCTGTAGAGTGGACCACTGGTGCAATGTATGAAAATGCCAGATGTGGTGAGATTTTATCATTGAATGAGATCATATGAAATACTGACAGAAAATGTGAGGAAAGCAGTTGAATGTTAAATTAATGTTAAGTTTGTGTTGACTGCTGATTGTTTTAATCTATCAATAAAGCATTCAAATGTCTTATTTACATAATGTTTAGTGCTAAAGTTTTGGGAATTTACAATGAAGTTTTAAGCTATATCATGTACACTTTGCAAAAAATTGCATGTACTGACAGGAAAATATAAATTGGTAAAAAAGTTTAGTCTTTTACATGCTGAGGACTGTATTAGTATTTGCAGTAAAGTGTGGTTACAACTATATAACATTTAATATCTGTTCCTTATACCATGGTATTTTGCTGGAAATTTGTGTAACGTGCTTCCTAAACTGCTTACATTTCAAATATTGCAATGATTCTATCTGAGGTTCATTACCATAGCAATCCTACAACACATTCCATTCTGATGTACACCTCTTTCCTCTATGATCCTGGTGATGGAAAATATTTAAAATCGTAAGATTGTGTTCCAGGATTTACCTTTGTTGAAAAAGCTTGCCAGATTGAGTTTTTTTCCAATTTTCCTTTCACTAGAAAGTTTATGTAATGGAATGTTCTGGCTGTGGGCAAGATAAAAACAGATTGGCAGCTGTTAAATGTTCTTTGGGATTGTATGGATGCAAAATGCATTATGCACATAAATAGTAGAAATTGTGAATGATTAACGTGCTTTGAGAATTGGGATAAGTAGTGGTGGTGCCAGTTCCATTGTTCCCTGCCTTGGTCCATACTTGTGGTGATTGGGCTTATCACCTTTGCATCTAATGTCTCCATCTGATTAATGTAACTTAGCTTGAATTGCACATTGACATCTCTAATAGGACTTGAGACCAAATCAGATCATCCAGTAAGCAGTTTTGAATGTTTGTGAACAATTGAGTCTTGTTCTGCAGTTGTACTGGCTTGTACCATGGTTTAAGATTAGGGCATTTTTGGATCATCATCCTGATTACCACCATTTGCAAAATAAATGTGGTTAGCTGTCAGAACTTTGTTCTAATTTCATTTATGGGATTGCTCAGCTCTTGTCTTGCTTACTGCATTTGGTATTTAGTAAGCAGGAATTCTATACTTCAGTTTTAACAGGCCTTCTATATTTTTACACTTGCTACTGAACCAGAATTAAGGTCTCAGTTTAAGATTGTGGGAGATGTTTTGTTACAGAATGTGGTAGTGAATTCTTCTGATGGTTCACAGATATTCCAGTTCTGGGCTGCTTTTGCTTCATGAAATTTGCTGAACCACTTAAGTTCATCCATCTATTGTGTCCATGCTTCCCTTGGTGCTTTGTCCAAATGGTATTCAACATGATTCATCAGTAGAGGCCTTGTTTGGCTCAAGTCCAGTATAGGACTTTTAATATTTCTACCTGACTTGAACTGTTTGGGCAGCTCATCAGGCTTAAGGTTGCAGAAGCATTGTCTTGATTCATTGCCTACCATTCCTTTTGAATTGATTTTTACATTTCATGATTTTTGAAAGTCCAGTAATAAGCAGATCTAACCGTTGACAATTTGCCATTGTTTTAAACTAGGGATCTTTGGGTTGCTAGGCCAGTACCCAAACCATTGTATCAGTATCTACAAAATAATTGATAGACCAAAATATAGGCATGCAAGTCATTTCTAGCATTATCATTTTTATTCTTGCTCTCCCTTCTCATTTTACTGTCTACACTTTTTCCTTTCTACTTTGAACCTATTTGGCTGCCTATTGGACAGACATTTCTAGTGCTAAGCTCTTTTTCTGATGCACACAAATGTTGACCTGGATAAAAATAACACCAGTAAAACACCAATTGTGGTATTTAATCATACCTGTGTGGCAAGTATATATTAAATACTTTATTCCTAGGACATTAAAGCAGCTCCAGCTTTTTTCAATGATCAGACAATTTCACCTAACTTTTTCCATTTTTACAAACCTATCACAATAGTTGAAATACATCATGAGTGGCTATGATGGAAACAAATTGTGGCTGTGATATCTTCTAGCATTTCTCGTGTCGGAGTGCCAGAGTTGGCTTTAGCTACTTCAAACTGTGTAGAGTCATTGAGTGAAATTAGTCAATGTAAAGTAGCTTTGATATGTCAAAGAATTAAATATGCCATGACCAGTTCCAAGCAGAAAAGGTGATTCATAGAACTGGTCATCAGTGATAAGTTGTAAAATCCCATAACTGATTACCTTCATTCCTCTGTACAGAAATCTGTATGAAAATTACACATCTAAAGTTCATTGTTTAAATCAAACACTTGTTTTATTTTCAGTATTTTACAATAAACATTTTTATATATTCTCAATGTTCTTCAAACATTCCTTTTATATTAAAGCGTATAAATCTGCATTTACATCAGTGGAACAGCACCACTTCAGACATGCACATAAATGGTATTTCTTCCTAGTTAAGGTCTATAGTTCAAATACTGCTTTGCTTTTTTAAAAAAATCTGTCATTAGGCATTTACAAATTCCATACATACAATGCAGTGAATAAAAACACAATGCTCTTAATTAAAATAGTGCATGGCAAGCTAACCCTCACAGTATTGCACAGTAAATGTTTAATAAATTTCATGTAAGACTCCTGAGGTGGACATTTGTAATCAAATAGCACATTATTAGAATGTGTACCTTTAATATTAAACTTTCCAGTTTGGAATAAATACCACAAACAATTATAGCAAATACCATTAAAAATGTTCTAACTTGCAATTCACTTCTAACTGAACACGACTGTCGATAACACCCATTCATTTTTCTTGTGAGAATGGTTGGTGTTCTGTTTCAGAAAACTTGGGTTGAGGAAATCGAGATGGGAGAAGGCCACTTGTATTATCTGAAAGTTGTCCATGAGGAAGAAACATTGGCCGAGGTGGTGGAAAATGACTCGGGTATGCTCCTGGTTGTACCGGATCTCTCACTAAAATCAAATACAGAAAAGTTTATTTTCTTGGGTTACTGGTTAGGGCACTTTTAGTCATTCAACTGGTGGTGGTAGCAGCAGTTAACTTGTTACTACTTTTATTAACTATTTCAGTACCCACACAAGTGTAAGTTGAATGCTTACAAATTTTTTATTTTCTATTCTCTTTAGATGGTCTTCCACATCTGTCTAGTGATTACGTTCCTCTTAACAGGAACATTTAAAACAAAGATTTTTAACGTTTGATTGCTTTTATCTCCAGTTAGGTAGTTCAGCCAGTGCACACATCTACAAGCAATTATGCCTTATAGTTAAAACAATACTGAAAGTAGATTCCACCATATTTGCCACACAATTCTTTCCCATGATGCATCTAAAGTACACCATTTGTAATTATCAAGTGGAATAAACGTTACCTATTATCATACTTTGATAGAATTCATTTAAAAATCCAAAAATTGGTGTTTTTTGATCAGATGTTTTCTAGGTTACAGTGATAGTTATTGTAACAAAGCTTGCAGCTCTTAACCTTTATGCAGTTACCTGGGAAGGATTAATGCTTTATCCAATTGCCAAACAACTTTCAATGTGTTCATTTACTGTTTACCCAAAACTTTAATCTCATTGTTAAAGGGGCATCTAATTATGTAAATCATGAATGTAGGAAAGCATCCCAAGACGTTATAGAAATGTTAGGTGGTGGTAGGAGATATTAGAACATGTAACAAATCTTGGTAAACTATATACATTTAAAAAGGTTCAGGGTGTAAATTTCAGGGGATAAGGCCTAGATGGCTGAAGACAGGTGTCAAGTTTGGAAAGAAGGAAATCAGTGAAATACAGACCCAGCTGGAGAAATGCAGTCTTTTTACAGTTTAAGGAAGTTGAAATGTTAAGTGATCCCATGAAGGAATATGAATAAAAGGATTGAGAGATAATGTAGGTCAACAAATTCAGGCACGATGACAAACTGGGACTGGTGTGGGTTAGTGAAAGACCAATTCCTGAAATCCCAAAATTCTCACTACTGACCTAATTCCAGCCAATTTTGCTCTTTAGGGCTTTTAACACATTTCCTAAAATGGGGTGTCCAGAATTGAATAATAGTTTCTAATCTCTTGCATAAATTAAAAACAAACAGGTAATGTTGTGTTCTTTGCCTTAAGGCAGATCCTGGGCTTAAATTAGATTTTAATATCTCTATCCTGCACCAGTCTTCATTTGTCAATAACTTCCTTCAAATTTTCAAGCAATCCAACATTGATATTTTCTTTCTTCCTCTTTTTAATGTTCCCATCATACAAGTCCATTTCTTCTTAAGCTGTGTCTTGCCCAGACTCTGTTCCTAATTATATTCAGGATTTTGTGTTCACTCTCCACTGTACTTCATTTGTTACCTTTTCATTCTCCTGCAATCACACTGGTCTCTTCCATAAGATACAAGTCTCACATCAATACAAAACACTCCAAATAAAGCTCTGTAAAAGCCACTGCTGAGTTGTTTGGTTCAACTTTCATGCTGACAACCATCTGTTCTAGCCATTTATGTTATGCCATTGCAATAGATTGAAATTTCAATGTGCAAATAATGCAAGTCCCAAATCTTTTTTCATTTGCATTTTTTTGGAGTCCTTGACAAGCAAGTCACAAATGATGATATTCTGGCACAACCCTCCCTTGTGCTGAATAAAAGATGCTTTAAAAGTATAATTTATTTCTGTGGTTGCTAGCTTCACACAGTCGTCAGTAGCTTTGTCACTCAAACATTTGTGTATTTTAGAAGTTCACTTTTCATTAAAAATATAGGAATATCTGCACTTGGATTTCAATATGCTGTAGGAGTTACTGTGTGTTGGGAGGTGTGGGAATGATTTAGACACTGATTTTATTTGGGTTCCCTCTAGCCAGAAAAATAGAATATCTCTTGGTGGTTGTACAAGTCCTACGTGAAATTCATTTAGATTCAGTTCAGTTGCTGGTCTCAAGATAAAATTGCCTTTAATTTTGGAATCTCACTTCAAGAGGTCACAGGAATGTAGGAAATTAGGATACAGTTAATACATATTTCGTGGTAGAGAAACAGCAGCTTATTCCAACAGCGTAACTCAAGTGTTTGTTAAAGACAGTTTGTACCAGTAATGGAAAGTCTTCACCCCCCAACATTGATTGTGTTGAATTAACTTGAGGTTTCCCCATTCCCAAAGCAGAACTCTCCTATATAACGCTCATATTCCTACACTAAATCCATGAATGAAATACACCTGCTCACTGGATTCCTTATGTTCTGGAAAAAAAATGAACATAAAAGGCATTAAAATTATGCAAAACATTCATCATTTTCAGTACAGGATGGTTACCATTTTTAGTCATTTGGCTAAGATCAAGTGTAGTATCAACATGCTGTACTTGGTCGAAGTCATTAAGTTACATTTTAGCTTCATTTGAAGCAATTTTTAAAAAAGCAGCATCTCAGCCTTTTGGCTAAGATGCAAATGAGATCAAGCCTTGGAGGAGGTGCAATGCCTATTCTAATCAGCTTGGATTGAATTGGATTTTTTAAAAAAGACCAACCAAAAATACTGGTTGAAGAACTGCTTGGACTTGAAGATATTAAACCACAGAGATAGGTCCAATATCATTCAAGACAAGATAGCTGAGAGTTATGATCTCGAGAGATCAGTAATTTATTTATTTTTTGTTAGTAAATCCAAAAAAACAAGGTATTTACTAAAATAATGGAACCACAAGATTCCACAGTTTAAAATGAATTAATTTTACTATACAAGAAACAAGTAAAGCAAACACTTCCAAAAAAACACTATTGGGTGAATACTTCACATTGAAAAGCATAATAAATCACAACCACATATACTTTAGACTGGGATCTGCAGACCCCTGATGATCTGTGAAGGACTTATAGGGGGATCCACAGAGCTGACTGTTGCCACACGACTATATCCGCTGATTCAAAAGGAACAACTGACCAATTTCAAACATAATTACCGCAATATAATAGGCCAATCAGAGCAAGGTCTCTTGGAGCTGATAGGCTCATTTGGCCTATTAGATTTGTTCCATTTTGCGGTTGCTGGACAAGAAAATCCATCAGCCAATAGTGAGGATTGATACTGAGACAGGAGCTGGCAGTGGTATGGGGGGGGGGGGCATGATCTATAGGTGGCATTGGGCCCTTGGAAAAGGAGCACAGGGGATTTGGGCCTGAGAGAGAGATGAGACGGGAGAGGTTCCGGAGGATTGGAGGATTGCGGATGTGGTCCCTATATTCAAGAAAGGGAACAGGGACAGCCCGGGAAATTACCGACCGGTGAGTCTAACCTCAGTGGTTGGTAAGTTGATGGAGAGGATCCTGAGAGACAGGATTTATGATCATCTAGAGAAGTTTAGTATGATCAAAAGTAGTCAGCACGGCTTTGTCAGGGGCAGGTCGTGCCTTACGAGCCTGGTTGAGTTCTTTGAAAATGTGACCAAGCACATTGACGAAGGAAGAGCGGTGGATGTGGTCTATATGGACTTCAGCAAAGCGTTCGATAAGGTCCCCCATGCAAGACTTCTTGAGAAAGTGAGAGGGCATGGGATCCAAGGGGCTGTTGCCTTGTGGATCCAGAACTGGCTTGCCTGCAGAAGGCAGAGAGTGGCTGTGGAGGGGTCTTTCTCTGCATGGAGGTCAGTGACCAGTGGAGTGCCCCAGGGATCTGTTCTGGGACCCTTGCTGTTTGTCATTTTCATAAATGACCTGGATGAGGAAGTGGAGGGATGGGTTGGTAAGTTTGCTGACGACACCAAGGTAGGTGGTGTTGTGGATAGTTTGGAGGGATGTCAGAAGTTGCAGCGAGACATAGATAGAATGCAAGACTGGGCGGAGAAGTGGCAGATGGACTTCAACCCGGATAAGTGTGTAGTGATCCATTTTGGCAGATCCAATGGGATGGAGCAGCAGTATAAAATGAAGGGTACCATTCTTAGCAGTGTAGAGGATCAGAAGGACCTTGGGGTCCGGGTCCATAGGACTCTTAAATCGGCCTCGCAGGTGGAGGATGCGGTCAAGAAGGCGTATGGCGTACTGGCCTTCATTAATCGAGGGATTGAGTTTAGGAGTCGGGAGATAATGCTGCAGCTTTATAGGACCCTGGTTAGACCCCACTTGGAGTACTGCGCGCAGTTCTGGTCACCTCATTACAGGAAAGATGTTGAAGCCATTGAAAGGGTGCAGAGGAGATTTACAAGGATGTTGCCTGGATTGGGGGGCATGCCTTATGAGGATAGGTTGAGGGAGCTTGGTCTCTTCTCCCTGGAGAGACGAAGGATGAGAGGTGACCTGATAGAGGTTTACAAGATGTTGAGGGGTCTGGATAGGGTGGACTCTCAGAGGCTATTTCCAAGGGCTGAAATGGTTGCTACGAGAGGACACAGGTTTAAGGTGCTGGGGGGTAGGTACAGGGGGGATGTCAGGGGTAAGTTTTTCACTCAGAGGGTGGTGGGTGAGTGGAATCGGCTGACGTCGGTGGTGGTGGAGGCAAACTCGTTGGGGTCTTTTAAGAGACTTCTGGATGAGTACATGGGATTTAATGGGATTGAGGGCTATAGATAGGCCTAGAGGTGGGGATGTGATCGGCGCAACTTGTGGGCCGAAGGGCCTGTTTGTGCTGTGGCTTTCTATGTTTCTATGTTTCTATGAATGCCAATGTGTAAGGATGAGTACGTGGGAGAGGAAGTGCATGAGAAAGGGGTAAGTGCATGAAAGAGGGGTAAGTGCATGAAAGAGGGGTGAGTGTGCGTGCGTATGTGTAATTCGTTCATGGGATGTGGCCATCGCTGTGGATCTGGAGTCACATGGATTTATTTGTGTGCCACAAGTAGGCTACTGCAATTAATTTACTATGAAAATCCCCTAGTCATCACACTCCAGCGCCTGTGCAGGTACACAGAGGGAGAATTTAGCACAGCCAGTGCACCTATTCCACACGCCTTTTGGACCAGAGCACCTGGAGGAAACCCAAACAGACACCGGGAGAATGTGCAAACTCCACACAGACAGTGACCCAAGCTGGGAATCGAACCCAGGTCCCTGGCGCTGTGAGGCAGCCAGGGACCGTGCTGCCCTAGGCCAGACTGGGTAAGGATGGTTGATTTCCTTTAATAAAGGACATTAGTGAACCAGATAGGTTTTTCAACAATCGACAATGGTTTCATGGTTTTATTCCAGATTTTTACTGAATTTAAATTTCACCATCTGCCATGGTGGGATTCGAACCCGGGTCCCCAGAGCATTAACCTGGGTCTCTGGCTTACTAGTCAGGTGACAATATCACACCACCACAGCCTCCCTGGAGAGAGGGGTGAGTGGGTTTGAGAGAGGTGGAGTGTGTGAGAGACAGAGGTGTGAATGAGAGAGAGAGGTGTGTGTGTCTGATGTGAGAAATCAGCTTTCCAGCATCATTCCTCCCGTTAATGACAAAAAATATGACAAGTATTTTTAAAATAAGAAATTTTTAGAATTATTACTCTTAAAGTGGGTGCTACTTCCAGGGGTTAATGTTAAGGGTCCATGGGAGGTTGGCTTGGCCAGGGGTTAATGTGAGAGGGCTGTGTAGTTGGTGAATGTATTTGTGATTGTGTTTTTTCCCAATTCCTAATATAAGCACAAGAAAAGCTAGAAAATACTAGTTTACATATGATTTCTGTGTTCACGGCAAAAAAGGAGCATCAACATTATGATGGGGGTGTGGGGGAGGGGGTGGTCATATGGGGTTTTGCAGCTCAAAATTTGGGGAACCCCGCTTCAGACTAAGATTCTCAACTGCACCTCCCCTTTTTCCTTACGATTTCCTCAGAGATTCTTTGGTTATTTATCAAACTCTTGAGGGTACTTTCACTGGAATAAACCAAAGTGTCTCAGGAATTGATCAGTGTTCCTGCTATCCAAGGTATGAGCATTCATGTGGTCCTTCCACAAGTCGCCAGCCAGTTACCCTACAACGCACCTCACAACTGTGGACACTCCAGCATAGCTTCATTACTCTCTAGCTTAGTGCCACCACCACAGAAATACCCTTAATTTCTGCAGCCAAATTGTTCTAACTCAAAAAGACTTGCCTGAAACAGAACCACACTGATAATCTACTACTCACCTTTCTCACTATTGTCTTCCAGGCAGCTTGGTCACATGATCATTTACTGAAATCAGGCTACTTTTTACAACAATTCTTTCAGAAATCTTAGCTCTTAAAGGGGCCACCACCCTAACAAAGAATATTGTTTTTTTTCCCTCAATCACATGGGCCATCAGAAGAAACAAACTATTACAACACAAACAGATAAACTTCAACTAGATTTTTTGGGCAGTCAATTTCGGCATCAAAGCTTCAGACGAGAAGCTTTAGACCAAAGTTGGCTGTAGTGGCCTGCTTAAGTATGGACATTATAGTAATCCAGATTATTAACAAGTAATAAACTGAGAATTGCTGAAGAAAAGTGACATGCTGTGTAAACGTTTCATTTGCACTCATCAGGACAGATACAAGATTACCAGAGTTGACCTGCCTGATTGGAACTTGAACAATAGCTTGGCAGTTAACTATTCCCTGCTGCCTACTTCATGGCATTCAACCAGAGTCCACTTGCCGACCAATTAGCACTCTCTTCTCAAGCAGTATAAATTGTTGTTCCCTTTACTGTTGATAATCACACGATCTATCCTGATGGGTCTAAGCAAAAGGTTTAGACAGCATGTTTTTTGTTCAACAATATTCAAATTCTTGGGGGTCAATTTAGCTCAGTTGGCTGGACAGGTGGTTTATGAGGCAAACAGCACAGGTTCAATTCCTGTACCAGCTGAGGTTATTCATGAAGGCCTGCCTTCTTGACCTTGCTCCTTGCCTGATGTGAGGTAACCCCCAGGTTGAATTGCAACCAGCCTATGATCATCTGGGACCATGGCAACTTTACCTTTACTCAAGCTCTGTACTACCAAATGACTAATGATATTTGTATTGTATAATGACAAATCAGGTCAGGTCCTGACACTTGTGGCTAGGATATATAGTGTGTTATTTTCCTTATACAACACATTTAACCTGATCTCAACTTGTAATTAACAGCAGGGTCTTTAGTTTGAATAAATGGGATTACAATACTCTACTTTCAACAAGTTGCTCCATTCATGAAAATGTAAGCTCCTCTATGCAATGCTCCATTTTTGCTGGGTTGTCTTCAGCCTGTGCCCAGGGTCCTTGCAAACCCTCAGATTCACAAATAGCTGACAACTGTCAGCTTTGGGCAGGTCGCCCTCTGACCTGCCACTCAATAATTTAGAGGAAGTTGAGATGGAACATCAGGATCGTGTACCCGTTTCTAATTTAACGAACACTGGGCTTGTGCATAATGTGTTTGTGCCAACAATCAAATCTCACCTAGCGAGGATGGTTTCTTCCATTTGAAGAATTAACACAATCATACAAAAAAATCTCATCTGCTTTCTTATTAGTTTTCATCACCCAAGCCCAACGTATATAAAAAAAACTCTCTGTATACTGTCACCAAACAATTAGATGTGTATACTTACTTCGCATGGGAAGATGAGGTGGTAAACCAAAAGCTCTTAGAGGGACACGTTCTGGAAGACCATAAGTTCCACTACGAGGACGAAGTGGAAACCCCCTGTGCAGGAAGTGGCCTCTTGGATCAACAGGTATGAAGTGGATTTGCTTACGAGGGGGAGGTGCAAAACCAGGTCTAATTCCAAAATCAGCTTCAGGAGGCAGGGACTGGTTTAAAGATATATTTAACGTATCCTGTAGGAAAGATCATCCATTTTGTTTAATCTCCGATAATAAATTTCACAAAGAAAATCAAATGAGCAGTGCAATCAAATAAATACACAAATTTTATTCGAACTAGTGGTTGTCTAAGTTGAATAAATGGTTTAAGCTCTAGTGGTTTTTAAAAGGTAAGAAGCTGATCATAATGAATGGTGGAGCAGGCTTGAAGGGCCAAATGGCCTCTTCCTGCTCCATTTCTTCTATGTTTCAATGCAGAGAGAACAGTGTAGATATAGCGTCATTTGTGTTCCCAATAGCAGAGGAAGTGGACTTACATAGTCTTGGGTCTGACTCTCTTGAGCAGAATTTGAAACTTGCATGCTGTTTTCCAGTGTTGGATGTTCGCCTGTACAAATCAAAGTTATATGAAGTTTTTTTATACAATATAATTTTGTCATTTGTAAAAGATAGTAACAATGCGATGATATCCTCAGTGATTTTCTAATCTTCCTTGTTATTGTTTTTATATTTCTCTTGAGTAATATATGGAATTGTAAGGACAGCACAATGGCTAACAGTGCACAAGTATGGAGAGATAGAAAGTACATTGAATCCTCTAGAATACTTAGTGTAGCAGTACACCAATTTACAAACAACTAGCAACTTTACCAAAACATGTTGGGGAATGAAGCCAAGTCACAGCATGGGATTGATTGAAGGAAATTAACCTTCTTTTTAACTTTAAGAAACCGACAGAAGCTATTAAGGAGTGAAGCAACTAAACTTTGCCAAAAAAGAAGTTTTGAAAACAAAAGAGCAGGCTATAAATGTTTATTTTCTGCTCACAATTAAGTGCAATGCAATTGAAAAATCAAATTTGGAAGTGGAACGCACCAACAAATATCAAAATAGATCGAAGTATTTTACTTGTTAAAAATGCAACTAGTAAGTTTATAACTCGGTTTTAAAAAGTTCATTCACTGAGATTTGGACTTTATATTTATTGGATTTTTCAGTACCTTTGGTTTACTTTGGGAGAAAAATGACATGCATTTATAAAGCGCCTTTTGCAACCTCAGGACATCCAAAAGTGCTTTACAGTTAATAATGTAATTCTGAAGCTAAATACTATTGTAACGTAGGAAATGTGACTACCAATTTACACACAAGGTCTCACAGCAGTAATGTTATATTAACCAAATAATCAGCTTTTGTAATATTGATTGAAGGATAAATATTGGTCAGGACACCGAAGGTAACTCCCATGCTTCTTCAGAATAGTGACCTGGGATGTTTTACAGCAGAGGGCTGGAATTCTCCAGCTGTTCACCCCGGTGGGACCTTCTGGTCCTGCCAAAGCCACACACCAAGGGTCAGTGGAAAATCCCATGAACAGCGGTGGGACAAGATGATCCTGCCACTGGCGAACATCAGACCACTTCCCACCATGAGAAACACGCTGTGGGGAGGCCAGAGAATCCCGCCCTGGGTTTCAGCTTAATCTTTCATCTGAAAGACGGCACCTTCGGTATTCTTTTAGTGCTGCACTGGAGTGTCAGCCTAGGCTTTTGTGCTGCAGTGTTTGGAGTGGGACTTGAACCCACAACCTTTTGATTCAGAGGCAAGAGTACCACCAACTGAGCCAAAGCTAACATAAGTGTTTTTCAAATTAAAATGATCCAGTAAATTGTGGGTTTTCTGTCCATTATGAACCATCACCAATAGTACATTTGTTAAAGTAATAGTTTTTGCCTATTTGAATTGAATTTTAAAATTGCTTTAGTGGGTTTTATTGATTGAGATTAGTCAAAATCCAAAAACCTGTCAATCACAATCCACTGGTCAATCCACAGATTTCTTAAGCATGTCAGTAATTTGCTTCATTTTCCCACTGTACTTTTGTTATGGAAAAATGATGGCTCCAGTGCCACACTGTTCCTGTTCTAGTCATAAAGTAAGTGTGTAGCTCTGCTGGTCCAGAAAATCTTCCTGAAGATATGTGGTAACTTCTGTTTGATGCCTGATGATAGGCAATAATTGAGTATCCTATTGTACATTTAGAACACACCAACAGTGCAGTGAAATTGCATGCAGTAGTATAAAGCACATAATCAAAGACCTCCAAAATCTTAATTTTCTAAAACTATTTAAAGATCAAGATTTATTAAGCTATATCATCAAGTAATCCCAGTCTTTTAATCTAAATATTCCCCCACACTAGATCTATTGTCTCGCTAAGTCCTTTGTACAGATCCATATATACCTGATGATGCCTCCAACAGCTTCCGTTCTCTTTCCCACACAGGGGAGAGCGAACCACTATCAGACTGTGGACCATGATGGTCAGACATTCGGTCAGAGACTGACTCTGTATTTTCGTCAGAAGTGTGGTCTGGATGGACTGATGGACTTTGTACTATAGAGAAAATTATACACCAAACTGAATTACCATACATTTCAGATATCGTGGCCTTAACAAATAACAAGCACCACATATACCACAGAATTACACTTACAAATAGTTCACAACCCAAAGCAATTTCTCTCCACCATTTGCTCATGGGAGTACTTTTACATTTACATTACTATTCAGAAAGCTAACAACAAAGATCACAACCTCACTGCTTAGTGCTTAATCTAAACTGTTACAAGAGATTACGTTACTTTTGAAATCTGGTCTTCCAGGAAACAAAGGTGAAAACCTTAAGGGTCCATCTACTAATGGAGGTGATAAAAAACCCACAGGTTCAGAGCCAGGCCGACCCACTGGAGAAGGACCATATGGAGAACTTCTTCCTGCAATACACACAGAACAAAACATCTCTAATTTCCAATCATGAAATCAAAGTTTAAAAAAAAAATTAAAGCCTATGTAAGCAATTGAAGCATAGTGTAACAAATAAGCTCATTCTCACAGAACTAAAGGCTCAGAAATATACAACTAAAGAAAAAGTGTCCCTCAAAATGTTAACCTTAATCTATGTGATTAGATGCATATGAATGTTACTGTCATACAAGATGTCCTGAAAACAATGAAAAAGATTGCAGTACCTCTGTATGGTGGGACAAATGTTGAAGAACTTAATAAGGTTGGCCTTCCAGATATATCATTTAAAAGTGGATCCTTCAATGCTATGTCAATTTTGAATTCCGCTTCAGTTATCCTGCAAAATGAACAAAATTACTTTCACACCTAAAACTAGCACAGGGATTGCTTTTTATTCTATTGGAAAGTCGGCCTTTTCCATTTACAATCAGTTGTCAGAGTTTTACTGTCACAGCATCGGGAGGATGTTGGGTATAAATGCAGACCCCAATGAAAAGTGGGCAAAAGCACAGCAAAGGGATTTAGATTCTGCAGTAATTATAGCGAAATGTTTTCTACTGAAACCATAGAATCCCTACAGTGCAGAAGGAGGCCATTCAGCTCATTGGGACTGCAGTGACAACAATCCAACCTAGGCCCTATCCCCATAATCCCACATATTTATCCCACTAATCCCTCTAACCTACGCATCCCAGGACACTAAGGGGCAATTTTGCATGGCCAATGCACCTGACCTGCACATCTTTGGACTGTGGGAGGAAACTGAAACACCCAGAAGAAACCCACGCAGACACAGCGAGAACATGCAAACTCCACACAGACAGTGACCCAAGGTGGGAATCGAACCCAGGTCTCTGGTGCTGTGAGGCAGCAGTATTAACTGCTGTGCCACAGTAACTGTCAAATTATCCTAAATCTACACATTTGCTGAACACTTTTTGGTGACCATGGGCAGGAGTTTCTGGCTTCTCTTGCCCCAAAACTAGAAAACCCCAGCTGAGGGGTTCCATGGTCCGCCCCTTGCCTGCTCTGATTCCTGTGGCAGGCAGGACGGTAAAATTCACCCCCTTTTTTTATACTTTACAATTGCAATCTGTAACCAGATGCCTTCTACAGAACTTTTCTCTGGAAGAAGGTACAAAAAAATTCAAAGATGATTTCAGAACTGAGTTTATAATGATCTTACTGACCAGGCTGAGGCCTTTTTCTCTTGCACAGAGAAGATACAGTGATGACCAATTAAGGTCTTTAAAATTTTTGTGGAATTTGACAGGGCAGAAGTAGGAAAGCTGTTTTCACTTGTGGAGGAGTCCAAAACTAAGGGTCATAAACATAAGCTAGTTACTAATAAACCTCTATGCAGAGAATGGTTATAATGTGGAACTTGCTACCATTTGGAAATAGTTGAGTTGAATAGCATAAATGTATTTAAAGGGAGGCTCGATAAATGCATCAGGGGAAAGGAATCAAAAAGCAATAGATATGCTGATGGGTTAAAAGAAACAAGGCGAGAGGAGGCTCATGTGGACCATAAGTTCTTGAATAGTTGAGTCAAATGACCCATTTCTTTGCTAAATAAATATCTCCATACAGTATTACCATAGACATTTTCCCTTATACATTACTAGAACAGAACTTCATGTTAAGTGTCAGACAATATCACACCCAATGTCTGTTTCTGAGTGTCTTTGTTGTGGCAACATGGGAGCAAACATTTTGTGCAGTGCAGGTTTTAAATGGCAACATTTTAATTAAGGATTTTCTCAAGTGAATGGTTAGCAATATTAAGTACAATATAAGCCAGGAAAAACATCAAGTGCATCAAGTTAGCAGTTTTACTACAAAACTCTGAAAACGAATGGCTAATTGAACAGATCTATTCAATATTTAGGATTGTGGAGAAATAGTAAAATCTTTATTTCCTCCTTTAAAATAATTTTGGCAAAATGCAAACAAGTACAATGATTAAACCCTTTTTAAAAAAAAAGTCTTCCATGTTTCGGCAGTTTGCAAGGACTAATTTTACCGCTTGGAGACAGTCATCCAGCTGTAGGCCAGGGGCCAGTGCTTCAGACAGTCCTAGAGGTCCACCCTTCCTAAGTGGGTGCTGCAGTAGTTGTACACTGCCCTGTAGAGTGTCTTCCTCAACTCCTTGTGGTGGCCTTGCAAAAAGCAATTTTTGATTTAAATTTGAAAAGTTGGAGTCAGAGCACCTCTATTTTGAAACATCCTCTCCCTTGTTGACCTGCCATTGTTTCCTGCTTGCTCTTTGGTTGGCCCTCCAGTTTCAAGAGCCCACCCACTCCTCTTTAATTGGGGAGGGAGCCCTGCCTCTTATATTAATTGGCCACCCCAGGGAAAGTCACACTCAGGTGATTGTTTCCCCACTCAGTGTGGGTTTCTGACCCAATTTCAGCTGACAGTGGTGTTCAGAGGCCTGCACAAAGAATCCTGATCCTGTCCATTTAATTTTCTGACTGAATCAAGTACAGCAGATTTGGGAAAGAAAGAATTTCGTGATACATTTTTGCAGGTCTAAAAGTTAAAGAAAAATCAATTATTCTATTGATAGAACCAGTTTTTAATGACCTCTCCCACCAGGAAATTGGAGGAAAAGTGCAAACGTTGAAGGTAATTCCAGCACTCAATCTTGTTCAAGTATTTCAGATGCTTGTGCAATCCCAAAGTGGGGCCCTTTCAATCAATATATTTATTTGCATCCATATGGTTCATGAAATAAAACATAAATTGTAGGCACTTCCAATGTAAAGTATTTTTAAAAAAATAACTTAACATTTGTTTATTGAAATAAATCATATTTTCCAGCTTAAAAACTTACTCCAAATGTACATGTACCTGGGAATGTCCAAACGTTTGGAGCTCCTTTTAATATTGCATTTGTCAAAAAAGTTGGACAAACATTGTTACTATGTACAAAGAGAATATAGAACTATCTTTGGATTGCACTTAAATATTTGGGAACAAATAGAAACTTACTTTTGCCGAAGATGAATATTCTCTCTTTTAATATTGCCAAGCTCTCGATCAGCTTCACGAGCTGACAGCTACAAACAAAAACATCTTTGAAAAAGTTGCAAATATGGATGCTGTAAAAATTAGTCTATGAGAATTACTGTAGCAATTCTGCATCAAAACAATTTTATCTCGGGCATACTCTAAGAATCAAGTTTGAACATTTCCAGTGATTTTTCTTTTGCCTGATTCTGCTTTATAATATTTCTCATGAGATTATTTTTGGAAAGTTGTGTGAACATTTTCCAGTGCTCAAAAGGTTTAGCGCTGTGCACTAATAGGTAATTGAGTATTTTCCTAATTTCAGGATTTTTCATATATACAAGATGGTGGCAGAGCAAGAGAGAGACTTTAGAAACTTGCCCCACTGAGGCACCTACTAGACAAAGCAATCAACTACATTGTGACAGTTGAGATAGGGAAATTGAATGGGAAATATTGATGTAGCCATTTACAATAGTGATGTTGGCATAAATATGGGATCAAAAAAATGTGATAGCAGTAAAGAAAGAGTAAATAAAGAAATGAACCTGCATTGATATAACATTCTTCATAATCTCAGCATATCACAAAGCGCTTTAGAACCTTTCAAGTGTAGTTCCTGTGGTAATGTTGGAGGTAAGGGTTTGTGAACAGGAAGTGTATGTCACTGTAGTGCAAGATATTTTAATTGTACAGGATAAACTGGTACATCAGAAATTTAAACAAATGGTACTGCATTTTACATCTGAAACTCACCCAATTATCATGTGCTTTTTTCTCATGAGATACAATCTGTAAACACAAATATAAAATTGTGAAATTAAGGTCTGTCTAAACAACATAATTAAGCCCTATTTTTAAGTAAGGGTGTATCTATCAATGTAATTGTATCTATAGACATTATTAATGGATCCTGTTTCCCAAACTTCAATTTAACAATCAATACATTGAATATAAACACAGAAAACGCTGGATAAACTCAGCAAGTCTGGCAGTACCTGTAGAAAGAAACAGAGTTAATGTTTCAGATCTAAACTATCTTTCTATGGAATTTTGCCTTTATTATATGTTGAATATTATTTGTTTGTTTCCAAAATGGCAAAGTAATGTGCATGTACAACAATCTGCATTAATCTAGCATCTTAAATGTAGAAAAATGAAAAATATTTCATAGAAGCATAATCAGATCAGTCAATAAAAAGTCAAAGAATGAAAGGGAATGTGGTTTAAAGTGGGTCTTAAGTGGGGGAGAGGTGGAAAGCTAGAGGGATTTAGACAGGGAATTCTAGAACAAGCATGACCATCAGTGAGGGGTGGGGCTGGGAAAGAGACAGAGAGAGAGAGGGTGAGAGGGCAGTGAAAGAACTGACCAGAATTGGAGGAACAGAGTTCATGTAAGGTTTGAGGAAGTTAGAGATAGAAGGTTAAAGGCATTTTAAACACATGACCATTTTAAAGTTGAGGCATTCGGGAGACAAGGTGGGTCAGTGAGCCAGTCACACACTGCCATTTTCACAAGCTCGCCGTCCAATTAAGGACAGTGGGTGGGCTTTCAGAGCCGGCGAGCCAATCAGAAGCTTTTCAGCTTGAACAGAACAACAGGATGTAACAGAAAGTAAGAAACAGAGAATGATTCAAATGTTTTAAAATAATAAATTAGAAATGGTTTTGCAGCCAGACCAGCAGTCTGATGGGGGAGGGGGTTGCGGTGCTGGTGGAAACCTCACTGCTGGGAGCAGGGGGTGTGGGCCCAGCCAGACAGGGAGGGCCTGTAGTCTGACGCTGGGTACAAGCCTTCAGGCTCCATAGAATGGTGGAAACCTCACTGCTGGGAGCAGGGGCTGTGGGCCCAGCCAGATAGGGAGGGCCTGTAGTCTGACGCTGGGTACAAGCCTTCAGGCACCTAAACTCTGTGTGAAAATTCCAAATGTCTTCCTTGAATTGGCCTCTAGTGGCTTTTAATGAGCCCGCCTGGTTACCCATTGTATGTGGGCAGGTAGTCCTGCCACCCCAAATCCCACTTCAGCAAAAATGGCCTGTAGGCTGGGACCTATCATGCCAGCCACTTGGGCTACTTTAGCTCCCCCTCGCCTCCGCTTGCGAACGGGGCCGAAAATCCAGCCCCTTGCATGGTGTAGGATACCGGAGCAGAGTTTTGGATGTGTTGGAGTTTATGGAGACAGGAGGACAGGATGCCAGCCAGAAGAACACTGGAATAATCAAGTCTAGGAGTGACAAAAATGTACGAAGGATTTTAACAGTAAACAACCTTTGTGATGACACATTGTAGCAGGAAGATAAAGAAAAGTAGAACATCAGATTATTGAATCAGATAAAAACAGAGCAAACCATTTTTCATTTACATACTTGATTTTTATACGACTGTATCGTTTTATCTAATTCTTCTTCAAGATCTTTAGCACGTTGCCTACAAGGAAAGCAAAACATTAACAAAATTTGAACTCACACTTAATGAGATATTGATTAACAAACTGAAAACTTCACTCACCTATAGAGACTGAGTTCTTCAATCGCTTGACTAATCTTTTCATCAACTTCAGAAAGTTTCTCTTCCTTCTGCAAACGCTGATGCTCCTCCAGTGTCAAATTTCTATGGACGATATAACCACAATATATAGAAATTATTCACAGCCTTATAGATTTATAAAAGCAAATTGCTGCAGATGTTGAAATCTGAAACAAGAACAGAAAATGCTGGAAAATCTCAGCAGGTCTGACAGCATCTGTGGAGAGGGAACAAAGCTAATGTATCAAGTCTGGATGACCCTTCGTCGGCTCTGTTCTCTTCCACAGATGCTGTCAGACTTGCTGAAACTTTCCAGCATTTTCTGTTTTTGTCTTATTCTTTAAACTAACAAGATGTAAGGTTGTAAGAGTCCTTAACAAAGCCTCACAAGCTGAGGAATTAATGCTATCAGTAGATGGGTTAATATCTTGCAACCAATTGATTCAAGAATTTGCACTGGAGGCTTTCAGCAGTTTCTGAAAAGGATTCAGTTTAAGAAAATGGTTTCCTCTTTACTATCACTCTAACCAGCCAGCACTAGAGGTAATTAGTGACTGAAAAAAGAGCAAACTTTGAAGTTGAAACTTGGCCTCCGATGTTAGGAATGACTGATTACACGGATATTTTGGTTCTTTTGAATATAATATTAAATAAAAATTGTTGAAAAATAACACAATTTTAATGTTTAATTAATATTTTCTTCTCTTCCATGTCTCTGTGGACCATCAGGTTGTCATTATTCTGTTGAACAGAATGTGGTTGTGAGGTCAAGGCATATTTTTCCCTCTCATATTAGGATAGGATTTGGTCTTCACTGCATTCCTCCCCCAGTGGCACAGCTAGGGTCAGGACTAAGTGTAAATATCAAAGTCAGCATTGCATTACTAAACACAGACTTAAAAAAAATTGCTGAGACTAATTGATTCCCATTTATAATTCTATGTCCCGCAAGACTCGGTTTCATTTAAATTCTGCCTCAGTTGGAATTTTGTACCTTTGAAGCTCCATTTCTTTCTCATGGTACAATTCTGTCATGATCTTCAACTTCTGCTGAATGGTTTTATATTCAGTCTCAAATTGAGTTGTTTCAAGTTGTACTGAAGTTTGTTCTAATTGAAGTTTTTCAATTCGCTCTGCCAAATAAAAGAAAAACTGTCCATGAATACATTGTAAGTTCTGTAGTATTTTTACTCGAGAGCCTTCATAACAATTTGGCCATGAAATAGAATTTTTAGGAGAATTGCGAAAATTGTACAAATATTAAAAATGAAATGAATCAAGATATCAACACAAGGAAACACACGAGGTCAAGTTGCACACAATGCACCAATGCAAGGATATTGAATCCAGAAATGTGTTAAGGAAACTTCCAGAAAACAGGATGGGGCCCGTATAGGGTGGCACAGTGGCTCAATGGTTTAGCACTGCTGCCTCACAGCGCCAGGGATCTGGGTTTGGTTCCCGGCTTGGGTCACTGTCTGTGCGGAGTCTGCACATTCTCCCAGTATCTGCGTCGATTTCCTCTGGGTGCTCCAGTTTCCTCCCACAGTCCCAAAGACGTGCTGGTTAAATGCACTGGCCATACTAAATTCTCCCTCGGTGTACCCAAACAGGAGTGTGATGACTAGGGTAAATTTACAGTAACTTAATTGCAGTAAGCCTACTTGTGAAGGCTTTAAAAAAAATCTATGGTGCATGATGTCCAAGTGAGACTGGCTATTCACACACAATTAGAAAAAAAGATGCTTACTTTGGCAGAAGATCCAGGGAACCATAAAAGTTTACATTGCTGGAGGCGGCCATTCACTTGCTCTTTATTACAATTTTAAAATAATTTGACTGTCCTACATTCTATCCATACTTCATATATTTAACCACTTCCCCCTTGAAACTGCATCAACTACTTCCTGTGGCAAAAGATTTCATGCTTCAAAACCTCTTCTTTTAGAAATTTCTCCAAATCTTTCTTATTAGTAACAAATTTAAATTGATGACCCACATCCATGACTCCCTAACTGTAGGAAATACATTCTTAATCACGTTGACAAAACCATTCATGATTTTAAATAATTCAATTAAATTTCTTCCTAGCTCCAGTGGAAATAATTTCAGTACCTCAATTCTCCACTCACCCCTGATGTCATGATGGTGAATCTTCACTGTACACCGTCTCTTGCTTTAAGGTTTTTCCTATTTGAAGCACCCAAAACTGAACACAGCGGTTTAACTGGTGAGTGACTTGTGAAAATGTATTACTTCTTTGCTCCTGTGCTCTATGAATCTCATGGCCTTCATGGCTATTTGTATTTATACTTCCAAATTTTACCCCTTAAATCATAGAATCCTTACAGTGCAGGAGGCCACCATTTGGCCCATTGAGTCCGCACCGACCACAATCTCACCCAGGCCCTATCCCCATAACCCCAGGTATTTACCCTGCTAATCTCCCGACGCTATGGAGCAATTTAGCATGGCCAATCCCACCTAACCCGCACATCTTTGGAGAAATCTCTCCGTACATTACATCTCTCAATCTCTTTCCACTGGTGCATACTCCCATTCCATGTTTTTCCTCCCAACATTTATACCCCATACTTCTCTGCGGCAAATTGCATCTGTCCACGGTATCCAGAGGTTCTTTACAGCATCTAAACCTTGTACCATTGTGCTGTCAAATTTGTACAATATATATAAAAACTCAAAGGGTAAAAGAATGGACATAGAGTATTTCCAACCTTTCTCTAATACGAGCAGCAAGTATTAACTTTGACCCTCATACTCGGTCAGCCAAACAATTTCTTTTATCCACGTTCCTATAAACTTGTCAAGTGAGGAATAAAAGTATGACCAGGGTGAGGTTAGGGCCGGTCAAGGACAGTAGTGGGAACTTGTGTATGGAGTCAGTAGAGATAGGCGAGGTGATGAATGAATACTTTTCTTCAGTGTTCACCAAGGAGAGGGGCCATGTTTTTGAGGAAGAGAAGGTGTTACAGGCTAATAGGCTGGAGGAAATAGATGTTCGGAGGGAGGATGTACTGGCAGTTTTGAATAAACTGAAGGTCGATAAGTCCCCTGGGCCTGATGAAATATATCCTAGGATTCTTTGGGAGGCAAGGGATGAGATTGCAGAGCCTTTGGCTTTGATCTTTGGGTCCTCACTGTCCACGGGGATGGTGCCAGAGGACTGGAGAGTGGCGAATGTTGTTCCTCTGTTTAAGAAAGGGAATAGAAATGACCCTGGTAATTATAGACCGGTTAGTCTTACTTCGGTGGTTGGTAAATTGATGGAAAAGGTCCTTAGGGATGGGATTTACGACCATTTAGAAAGATGCGGATTAATCCGGGATAGTCAGCACGGATTCGTGAAGGGCAAGTCGTGCCTCACAAATTTGATTGCATTGTTTGAGGAGGTAACTAAGTGTGTTGATGAAGGTAGGGCAGTTGATGTCATAGACATGGATTTTAGTAAGGCGTTTGATAAGGTCCCCCATGGTCAGCTTATGATGAAAGTAAGGAGGTGTGGGATAGAGGGAAAGTTGGCCGATTGGATAGGTAACTGGCTATCTGATCGAAGACAGAGGGTGGTGGTGGATGGAAACTTTTCGGACTGGAAGCAGGTTGCTAGTGGAGTGCCGCAGGGATCAGTGCTTGGACCTCTGCTCTTTGTGATTTTTATTAATGACTTAGAGGAGGGGGCTGAAGGGTGGATCAGTAAATTTGCTGATGACACCAAGATTGGTGGAGTAGTGGATGAGGTGGAGGGCTGTTGTAAGCTGCAAAGAGACGTAGATAGGATGCAAAGCTGGGCTGAAAAATGGCAAATGGGGTTTAACCCTGATAAATGTGAGGTGATTCATTTTGGTAGGACTAATTTAAATGTGGATTACAGGGTCAAAGGTAGCGTTCTGAAGACTGTGGAGGAACAGAGAGATCTTGGGGTCCATATCCACAGATCTCTAAAGGTTGCCACTCAAGTGGATAGAGCTGTGAAGAAGGCCTATAGTGTGTTAGCTTTTATTAACAGGGGGTTGGAGTTTAAGAGCCGTGGGGTTATGCTGCAACTGTACAGGACCTTGGTGAGACCACATTTGGAATATTGTGTGCAGTTCTGGTCACCTCACTATAAGAAGGATGTGGAAGCGCTGGAAAGAGTGCAGAGGAGATTTACCAGGATGCTGCCTGGTTTGGAGGGTAGGTCTTATGAGGAAAGGTTGAGGGAGCTAGGGCTGTTCTCTCTGGAGCGGAGGAGGCTGAGGGGAGACTTATAGAGGTTTATAAAATGATGAAGGGGATAGATAGAGTGAACGTTCAAAGACTATTTCCTCGGGTGGATGGAGCTATTACAAGGGGGCATAACTATAGGGTTCATGGTGGGAGATATAGGAAGGATATCAGAGGTAGGTTCTTTACGCAGAGAGTGGTTGGGGTGTGGAATGGACTGCCTGCAGTGATAGTGGAGTCAGACACTTTAGGAACATTTAAGCGGTTATTGGATAGGCACATGGAGCACACCAGGATGATAGGGAGTGGGATAGCTTGATCTTGGTTTCAGATAAAGCTCGGCACAACATCGTGGGCCGAAGGGCCTGTTCTGTGCTGTACTGTTCTATGTTCTAAGTACTCTTCAAAAAGTCCATAACAACACATTTATGGCATTCCCTTTATCTGCCCAATCAATTGCTTCTTGAAAGAAATGCTTAAAATTTGTTAAACATGACTTGGCTTTAACAAATCCAGATAATGCAGGAAAATCACAGTATATCAGGAAATAATTCTTGAGGGAGAAACTTTCTATGGGGAGAACATGTCCCCCTTCAGACATTGCCTCATTGTTTCCCCAGCAAATCCACGCTGGTTGCCTTGATTATCCCAAGCATTTCTAAAGGTTCATTAACTAGATTTGAAATATTTAATATATTACTTAAAATACACATTCTAGAAGTTTGCTGAGAACAGTTTTCAGATTAGCTGCTCTACAGGTTATTCTTCTCTCTCTCTTCTTGAATAATGTTGAATTAATGACTCTCCAGTCTAGGATGCCTCCATTTAGGACCCAGTAACTTACAATATGGAGTTTTGCTATATTTTTCAGAATTTTCTAATATTGTTCAACATCCACTCTTGTATCTATGTCAGCATTTTCTGTGAGGCTAACTGGGTATGGTTGTTCATAGATGAATTTCAGTATTGTATCGGAGATACCAAAAATGTAGAAAAGGTGGATCTGGAGCATTACTGAAAAGTAAATCTTGGCAGTAGCACAAGAGGGAAAACCTCAAACTGGTGAAACAGGAAGTAAAAATTGCTTCAGAAAATTCTTCATGAAAAGAGAAATCAACACCGCGGATGGACTGTGGGCTAGAGAGTGAAAACAAAATACTTAGGCCGGAATTCTCCGGCCCTTCATGCCACGTGGCTGCTGCCAGCAAGGACAGAGAATTTGGCGCTCAGCCAAATCTCCGTTCATTGTAGTGGGACCAGACAATTCCACTGAAGTGAACGGCTGGGAAATCCCGCCTCTAGACTTTCTGCTCCAGAGATGTTTTTGAGCTTGATGATCTAATGATCTTTCTCATTCATAATTAACCTGATTGTTTGACATCAAGATTACAGTGAGAGCACTAAATGGCACCTCATAGCTAAGATATTTAAACAGAAATATCAGTTGCTTATGTTTTAAAGCTACTGAGAACAGCAAAAATTATTACACTAAATTTAGAAATTATCATCATGTACCAAAGCAATTGTTCCAAGAAGCTTTGTTGCTTCTTAAAAACAACTGACTCCTGGTGTAATAATAATACGCTACAATGATTGCTGCAACTTCTATATTTACCCATAAGCTCTTGCTTTGCTTTGACCTCATCAGATAACTTGCTGTGAATCTGATTTCTTTCTTCTTCCACTGACTTCAAGCCAGCATTTAACTAAAAAAAAAAATTTGAAAACAAGGCTTAGAAACATCACTGTTACATATTGTTATATTATCTGCAAATATTTATAAAGGGCTAGGGACTGATTAGTTAGGAACTAATTATATGTAATATATTATCTTTAATGGAATGTGGGTGCCACTGGCAAGGCCAGCCTTTGTTGCCCATCCCTAAATTACCCTAGAACTAACCTTACTAGGTTCTTTCAGAGGGCAGTTAAGGAATCAACCACATTGTTCTGAGTCTAGAGTCACATGCAAGGAAGGTAGATCTCCTTCCCTAAAGAACAACAGCCAACCAGATGGATTTTTACAATGATTGATGATAGCTTCATGGTCACCATCACTGAGACTAGCTTTATATTCCAGATTTGTTAACTTAATTCAAATTCCACCAGCCGCAGTGGTGGAATTGGAAATCGTGCCCCCAGAGCATTACCTGATCTCTGGATTACTAGTCCAGCGACATTACCACAACGCCACTGTCTCCCCTGTTAAAGTGTTCCAAGGAACCAATATTTTACGACAGTACTAGACAGTCACATGATTTGTCACAGAACCAGTACAAACTGGTCCTTTTGTGCAAGGCAGCATGGCAAATATTAAACAAAGAGCTCTCATCTTTCCAAGTTTAAAGTGTGATTATTAGCAACATTTGGGAATCAAAGGACAACACAAACAGATAGCAATCACATCAGATTTTTGTGTTAGAATGGAGTTTTAAGAAGGTTACTTTTAAACAAAACTACAAATTTTATGCCAATAGATATCATTAGTCAAATTAAATAGGGAGATTTCGCATTCTCACAAGTATGATAGGCTGAATGGCTGCCTTCTATGCTGTATCATTCAATAAGTTTTCTATTCATTCTTGGTATGAGAGTGCCATTATAAAGGCCAGTGTCTGTTAAAGTTTATTTATTAGTGTCACAAGTAGGCTTACATTAACATTGCAATGTGAAAATCCCCTAGTCGCCACATTCCGGCACATGTTCCAGTGTACTGAGAGAGAATTTAGCATGGCCAATGCACCCAACCAGCATGTCTTTCAGACTGTGGGAGGAAACTGGAGCACCCGGAGGAAACCCATGCAGACATGGGGAGAGCGTGCAGACTCCACGCAGACAATGACCCAAGCCGGAAATTGAACTCGGGCCCCTGGTGCTGTGAGGCAGCAGTGCTAACTACTGTGCCACCATGCTGCCTATGTTGCTCTTCCCTTATTGCCATTGAGCAAGTGGCAGGGAGCCATCTTTAATCAGGTGGGTGGGAACTCAACTGCTTTCCCTAATTGAGTCCGTGGCAGAAAGGCCAGTGGATGGCCTTCCCACTCTGCTGCCAATTGAGGCCCTTAAATGGGTAATTAATGCCCACTTACAGACCTTATTCCCCCTCCATTGGTAGTACCCCAGCGGTAGGCAGGCAGGCTCTCACCATGCAAAGAGGAGAGCAAGCAGACCCATGCAGGGTTCCTTTCGAGGACGTGGGTCCCTTGCTCAAAGGTACTAGGAGTCTTATTGAGCTCACAGCATTGGGAAGGGGGACCTGCTGAGAGTTACTCCCAAGGCCCTGCTGCCAATCTCCCCTCCCCCCATGACACCCCTTCTGCCGTCACTTACCTCTGGCCTGGGATCCAGTGATGATCCTAGGCCTCAGGCAGGTGTTACTGGCAGAAGCCACTACCTCCTTGGTGCTGCTGCTATTCAATAGGGCTGCTGGCCTCAGATTGGCTGACAATTCTTGGGGTCGGCGGGATGTCTGCCCTTGGAGTCCTTGACTGGTGGGGGAGAGGAGCGGCGAGACAGGCCTGCTAATAGCCTATCAAGAGCCCAACTAGAACCAAATGTGGCAGGCCTTGCCAAAAAGTGGTGCCATAGGGCCCTAACCCATTCACCAGTGGCCAAGACCACTATCACCTTAACAAGATGCCACCCTCTGCTTCCATTTGTGCCTGACTATGCTTCTGTGAAGAACCTGGGGTATTTTTCTATACAAAGTGCTTTACAAATGAAATAGGAATAAAGAATAAACCTTGCTGCAGTCATTATTATAAAGGATTATTTTTTGTTTAGTTGCTAACAAAATGGAAGCAGCAATACAGCAGCTCGCCAATGCATTTGTTCAAAATGCAATATATTGTAGGAATGGTAAATAATTGGTACCTGTATTCATTTACCCCTTGAATCACCGAACAAGGGTATAGAACAAGTTGGAATACTGCCAATCATAATAGACTTGAAATATATTGCAATTTAAATGGAGCTTCCAAAATGACAGAATTCTGTACAGAATCTTTAGAAAAAGTAATACAACCTGGAGATTAGCCTAGCAAATTGGAACTTACCTTAGCAACATATATCAATTTTTCAACTCTTTGCTTCTGTTCTTCTTCTGACATTTCTGATATACACAGAAAAAGATTTTCTTTTTAAGCAAGAGGCAGGCTTTCTCAGAATCATACATAATGAGAGACATTGATTTTAACACCAAACCTCTTAAAACAGTTCGTTACAATCAAGAACACATCTATAAAGTCCTCCTGCTCGAAGTCTCCCTCATGCTCACTGCCTCTTCCACTCACTATCCCTCCAGCTCGTTCACTGTCCCTCCCGCTCGCTGCCTCCTACTCCCTCGCCTCCTCTCTCCTGCTCTCCACTTCTCTTCCCAACTCTGCCACTCTCAACCCATCAGACCCTCTTTTTCTCGTGATCTCATCCTCCCTCTCACCACCCCGTCCCAGAGCAAGGGTGTGGGAGAGGGAAGCAGCGAGCAAGGTGGAGGGGGAGCGGTGATCTGGAGGTTTGGTGAGGACAAGGAAGGGAGCAAAGCAGCGAGCGGGCGGGTCACAGAGCTGGAGAGAGGTGGCAAGTGGGAGGTTTGGGAAGGCCAGTAGAAATATTAATAAAAGTAATAAAACACATTAATAACTACACTTCATTCATTGTGTACAATATTGATGTGTTTATCTTTTAGAATCAATTTTTGTTCAATGTTCCTAGATACCTTTTTGAAGAAATAGATTACAATGAATCTATAAGCATTTTTAAAATTTTATTTGTGGCATAATTACAATTTTCTAATATTCTAATTGGCCTTCATTATTTTTCTGGTGAATACCACTGCTATAGATTAATCTGATGTGGAGATGCTGGTGTTGGACTGGGATGGATAAGATAAGAGGTCACATGACACCTTCACCTGCTGAAGGAGCAGTGCTCCGAAAGCTTGTGATTTCAAATAAACCTGTTGCAACTATAACCTGGTATTGTGTGACCTCTAATAAATTAATCTATGGCATCTGATAACTTCAGAAGTTATTTGCGGCATTACTTGTATAAGAATAAACTTTCTTTGATGTTGTAAGTCAGTAATATTCCAGGCAATGTAAAATACTCAAATTGGCAAAGGTGGGCTGCAAAATGAGTTTTGGCGAATGCTTTCATGACATTTTCATAGAAACATAGAAAAACGACAGCACAAAACAGGCCCTTCGGCCCCACAAGTTGTGCCGAACATATCCCTACCTTCTAGGCCTACCTATAACCCTCCATCCTATTAAGTCCCATGTACTCATCCAGGAGTCCCTTAAAAGACCCTATTGAGTTTGCCTCTACCACCACTGACGGTAGCCGATTCCACTCGCCCACCACCCTCTGTGTGAAAAACTTCCCCCTAACATTTCCCCTGTACCTACCCCCCAGCACCTTAAACCTGTGTCCTCTCATAGCAGCCATTTCCACCCTGGGTAAAAGCCTCAGAGTCCACCCGATCTATGCCTCTCAACATCTTATATACCTCTATTAGGTCTCCTCTCGTCCTATGTCTCTCCTGGAGCAATATATTGTTGAACCCTAGGGATGGAGTTAATTTGGATCTAATGTTGTGCAATAAGGCTGGATTAATTAGTAATATTGGAGTAATCAATCCACTGGGAAATAATGATCATAATATAATTGAATTCTAACTAAGTTTGTAAATGACATCCTGTCACAATCACAAACAAGAATCTTAAACAAAACCCAATTACATATGCATAAGGGAGAGTTAGCTAAGGTTGATTGGGTAAATAGACTAAAAAGTGTGATGGTAAATAAACAGTAGGAAATATTTAAAGAAACTATTCAAAATGTTCAACAAAAAAACTGAGATCCATCTGTAGCTTACTAAGGGGGTTAAGGGTAGTATTAGATTAAAAGAAGAAGCTTGTAATATTACAACGAATTGTGGTAAATCTGAAAATTAAGAGTGTTTTAGAAACCAGCAAAAGGCCACCAAAAGTTTGATAAAAAAGGGAAAAATAAAATGTGAAAGTAAACTAGTCAGGAATTTAAAAACAAATTGAAAGAGCTAATACAGTAATATAAAAAGAGAATAGTTAACTTAGTAGCAGAGGGAGGAGGAATTATCATAGGGAATGAGGAAATAGAAGACACAGACATAAAATATTTGATCAGTATTCATAGCAGAAAAGCACATAAGTTACATATTAGAAATATAGGGTAACTTAAGGGCTAGCATGGGTGAGGAAATGAAAGTAAATAATTAAAAAAAAGTACTGAAGAAAATCAAGGGACTAAAACAATCCCAGGACCTGATGGATTACATCCTTGGGTTCCGAAAGAGATAGATGCAGAGATTGTGGATGCACTAGTTATGATTTTCAAAAATTCCCTGGATTCTGGAATAGTCTGAGCAAATTGAAAGTTGGTAAATGTATTGAAGGAGGGAGAGAGAAAACAGAACTACAGGCCAGTGAGCTTGTCATCAGTCGTTGGGAAAAGCTATTACAATGTTAATATGCAGGTAGAACAAGCAATGAAGAAAGCAAATGGCATGTTGGTCGTTATAGCAACAGGACCGGAGTACAAGAATAAAGAAGTCCTGTGAAATCCCACCTGGAATACTGTGTGAATTTTGTTGAAAGAATATACTTGCATTGGAGACAGTACAGTGAAGGTTCACTAGTGATTACCGGGATAGGAAGGTTGTCTGATGATGAAGCTAAGTTAGGCCTATATTCTCTGAACTTTAGAAGAATGAAGGATGATGTCATTGAAACATTGAAGATTATGAAGGGACTTAACAGGGTAGATAGAGACATTGGATGGATGGAACGATGGAACGTTCATGCCCCGCCGACGCTACCAGAGAGGACAGAGAATTTGACGATTAGCCAAATCTCCATTCACTGCAGCGGGATGGGAGAATCCTGCTGGCCGGCGAATCCTACCTATTGTTTCCCCTTGCTGGAGAATTTATAATAAGCGGGAAACAGTTTCAGGATAAGGAGTCAATCATTTAGCTTTGAAATGAGGAGAAATTTCTTCACTCAAAAGGTTGTGAATCTTTGAAATTCTCCATCCTCAGAGGGTGGTGGACATGCCATCACTGAATATATTTAAGGTTGCAATAAAAAGAGATCTTTGGTCTCTCAGGGAATAAATGATATGGGGAACAGTGGGAAAGTGACATTGAAGTCCAAGACAGCCATGATCTTATTGAATGGTGGACCAGGCCCTAGGGGCTGTATAGTCTTTTCCTGCTCCTATTTCGTGTTCTCTTCCCAGACTATTGCTGAATCCAGAAAGAGCACACATTAGCAACCAGGTTTAACTCTTCAAGTGAGGTCTGATTGAAGAGATGTTAAAAAATAAGATTAAGATACGTCTTGATATTAACTCACTGATTCAATTACCGAGCGTCCCCATTTTCAGTTTTAACATCCGTTTTGTCATTGTTATTACCTTTAGTAGGATTATCTTCTTCAGTCGGATTCCACAACTTCATCTTGAGGAGGCAGCTTGTCAGAGCCTGGGAGTAAAGAAATATTAAAAATGGACATTTTTGAGCAATGCCTGCACCCTTGTTTAATTTGACAGGAACACAACCTTACCTTAACCTCATTTTCTTTATTTGCAAGAACGCCCCGCATATCCTTCTGAGACCTCTCACATAATTTAATTTGTTCAGTAAGTTCACTGTATCGTTCCTTCCATCCTTCTGATTCTTGCAATAGCTACAGAATATAATTAGGAGAATAGGTTGAAAGACACCCTCTACATACCAGGTATTAGATAAAATGTTTTGCATGTATGAATAATCAGAAATCATTATCTCAGTTTTAAGGATTAGATTATCCATGTAGTTATAAAATAAAGCACAGGATTAGACTAGCTTCCTAATTGATCAGTTGAGAACATCTCTCTCAACTGCTCTCTGAGGTTAGCTGAGGACACACAAAGCACCATGGGTAAAAAGAGACAGATGGTAAAATGGGACCAAGGGGAAAATATACAGCAACATTCTGTTGAAGAAAATGTGGTAATTTTGGGCGTTCAAAGATACAATGCAGTGAACATGTAGGCCACAGATTTGTAACCATAATTGCGAAAAAACAAATTCCCAAAGTAATCAGGACATTTATCAAGAACTGTAGACTGGGACATAGGCACTGCCTCATTGAAAGATGGGAACAGTGGCAGCAAAGTTAACCTCGACATCTTCAAAGATGTGTGGGTTAGGTTGATTAGTCACGCAAAATTGCCCCTTGGTGTCAGGGGGATTGGGCCCGAGTGGGATTGTTGTTGGTGCGGGCTCAATGGGCCAAATGGCCTCCTTCTGCACTGTAGGGATTCTATGATTCTATCTCCTAGCCACTAGATGCTGCATGGAGAGCGGCTTGGAGAAGATCAGCTGCCATTTTATATGGAAAACAGTTTATGTACAAGATGGCCTAGAAAAGAAATCTGAAAATAAAATACCACAAACAGGAAAAAATACTTTAAGACAAGAAGATTTGATAAAAGTTATAAAAAAACTATCATAGAAGAAATCATAGAAACCCTACAGTGCAGAAGGAGGCCATTCGGCCCATCGAGTCCGCACCGACCACAATCCCACCCAGGCCCTACCCCCACATATTTACCCGCTAATCCCTGGCAATTTTAACCTGGCCAATCAACCTAACCCGCGCATCTTTGGACTGTGGGAGGAAACCGGAGCACCCGGAGGAAACCCACGCAAACACGAGGAGAATGTGCAAACTCCACACAGACAGTGACCCGAGCCGGGAATCGAACCCGGGACCCTGGAGCTGTGAAGCAGCAGTGCTAACCACTGTGCTACCGTGCCGCCCCTTAACTATATCTACAGTGGACTGCCATAACATCATTTGTCATTGCTCATTGCCACTCTGTACAATATATCAGCAAACATCTTTCAGGGAACAAAGTTCAATGAGGCATTAAATTTTATAACGAGTAGGAGATAACATGAAATGTTTGAGAGAAATGTTAGTCATACCTGTTCCTTGCTTTGCTGAAGATGATAATTTTCCTCTTGTGCAGTTTGGAATGATTCCTGATGTCTTGAATTATTATTCTGAATTCCTTTTAATTCATTTTTAGCCTTAAAACACAGAGACAGAGAGTTATTTTTTTAAAATAACACTAAAAAATAGCAATGTTATTTAATCACATGTTCTAACTCTTACCTCTTCAACTTGGATTTTAAGATTCTGTGCTTCATTTTGCAGGGCAGTTAAATTTGCTTGGATTTCTGTAAGCTGCAAAGAGTAAATTGCAATTAAATCTGCGCAGGACCTGTGTCTCTTAATGTTCACCCATTTGAGAACACTTTTTATAACAATTATTTTATAAACATAATTAATGGTGGATTTAAATAAAAGTGGAAATGTACAGTTATTACATACCAGATTGCTGTTTTGTGATCTTGTTTGCTTTTCTTCCTCTAGATCCTGCACAAACTGATCAATGGTCTGTCTAAGATTGGTATTCGATTTATCCAATTTGGCATATGTGTCCTAAAAAAAGTTTGATAAATGAAACTGGGGGTTTTAGTTCCATCTCACTTGTACATTAAAGCTTAACTCAATTGAAATAAAAGTTTGCTCTCAAAATCTTTCAGACTTTGTTTTGTTACTATCTGAAAACTAGAATGAAGACTTTTCAACTGGAACTAGAGACAATTAAAACATTTTAATCAGATTTGTATCTACATCCTCTTGTTGCAGCAATCAGATCTCAATCTTCCTCTTTCTTAAAAACATGCAGCACACAAAGGTGAGCCTTTTAAACTGTACCAACAATAGGAGAATCATTTAAAAAAATTAGGGAAGAGGGCTTAGTTTAAAATCTTTATATTAAAAATCTATAAAACATGATGTTGATATTCCTAATCAAATATTTTATATCTCAATCATCATTAATCACTGCCAACTCATATTACATCTTTCTCCTGGACAATTGATGCGATGGCCTGAAATATATAGGGTATAATTTTCTCAAAAATATTCCAAGTGTCGTAACAGTGAGAAAACGGGGGTGTTTGGTGCTGGTCTCTTGGGCGCGCTACGCATCGCAATCTTTCAACACTCAGCACAATGAAAGAGCCTCCATACGAATCACGCCATTATGGAGGTTCCAAGCATGTGGCTCACCTGAAGTGGCCGCAGCTGTGCGCCATTAACAATGGTGAGCTGCATTTAAACACCAACAATGCACTCACAGTCAATCACTCCAGGAAAATAGCACCTCGGAGAGCAGTTCCACCATTTATGGAGGGAGGGTTGGGACAGCTGCTGGACACCGTGGAGGAGAGGAAGGCCATCTTCTTCTCCAGGGACGATTGGAGACCCAGAGGTCGGGCTGGTAATGCAGCCTGGTCAATGGTGGCAGCAGCCGTCAGTGCCCGCACACTGACACAGAGGACCGAGGCCTAGCAGCAAGGGCGAGTGTCCATCCCATCCTGCCAACAGTCCCATATTTCATGCCTGAAATGTCCACATCAATCCACTCCCTAACACCCCGCGGACTTCCAGCACCCGACCCCAGCACCATCTTCCAACCACTCTGGCAGTTCCCATCACAACCCCTGCCCGCTGAGGCACCCAATTGCTGCCACTCTCAACACACTGTTGCCTTCCAGCCATCACGCTTTCAATCCCCCCTTTGCCCCCATAGGAGAAGATGGCCCAAAACAGGAGGTAGCGGGGGAAGACCAGAAGTGGGGTCCCCAAGTTGTGTCTCCTGATACCATTTAAAGAGCTCTCAGGGAAGGCCGAGGATAAAGTCGTGACTGACAGACAGGTCGGCATGTGCCACAGAAGTGAAGAGCCACGACGACTTTATTCCTGTGACCCAAGTTGCAATCTGCCCAGATACTTGTCCCTCCCTTGCACTGAATCATGCGTCCTTCGTTGCAGGAGACAACCTCGATGAGGCCAGGCCATCAGAAGTCAGCCCCTACTGTGACCTCCCCATTTAGGACCCGGAGGGAAGGTCTGAGGAAACCTTAGGAGGAAAACCCCAAAGAAACCTCAGAGGAAGATCCCTACCAGTCGACACAAACATCACACACACCATGCACCAGTACAGATATAGTCACCTCGATGGACATGTTAGTGGTGATGCTTCTGGGACATTTTCTGGTGCGCACCACACAGCCGCAGATGTACATCAGGTGTAGGTGGAAACATCCAAGGGCTCGGGCAGGCGAAGGTCTCCCAGAGCCAAGGACACAGTTGGCCCCTAGCCAGGTTCCAGGCCACTGGGCTCAGTTCTACCGAAGCTGCTGGAGATGCAGAGGCAGAGCTGGAGATCGCAGATGGCGGGGTCAGCAACAATCCTGAAACTGCAGAGGAGTCCCACAGCCATCAGTCGCAGGAGGTGGGTGCTGGCATTGCGTGGCACCCAGGCCAACATTGCAAGGGTGGCCCTGCACATGGGATATCCCGGCGATGTCAAGGTGGTGAGTGACTTTGTGAGAAACTTCCAGTTGGTGGCGTTCCCAAGTACCTGCTGCTCTTGTTCTTCTAGATGGTAGCAGTCATGGGTTTGGAAGGTACTACCAAAGGAGCCTTGGTGAGTTCCTGCAGTGAATCTTGTAGATGGTACGCACTGCTGCTACTGCCAACCTGAAAATGAACTATTTATCCCCACTGTGTTTTCTATCCTTTAACCAAATATTTTACAAGTACATAATAAAGAAGAGTAGCTAAAGTAAACATTGGTCCCTTAGAGGCAGAGACAGGTGAAATTATCAGGGTAAATGAAGAAATGATAGCGACATGGAACATTGACCTTTTTGAAAGTCTTCACAATAGGAGGACAGAAATTATATACCAGGAAGCAAAGGTAACCAATAATAGTGAGGAACTTAAAGTAATTGTCAGCAGAGAGAAAGTATTGGAGAAACCGCAGAGACAAAAATTTGATAAATCCCCAGGACCAGATGGTCTACATTCTAGGGTTCAAAAAGAGGTAACTGCAAAAATAGTGGATACATTGGTTATGATTTTACATGCTTCCCTAGATTATAGAATGCTCCCAATGGATGGAAGTTAGCAAATGTAACTCCGCTATTCAAGTAAAGAGGGACAAACAAAACAGAACTACAGGATAGTTAACCTGAAATCAGTCGTTGGGAAAATGCTGAAATCTATTATTAAGGAACTCTCAACAATGTACTAATGTCATAGCCAGTGTAGGCATGAAGATATTATGAATTTAAAATGATTCTCCTCACTGATAATTTTAAACATCAAAAACTGTTTAAGGTGGCTGTAGCATATCATGTGACTTGGCCCCAGACAATCTAGAAACTCAAGCAAATAACTAATTAAAATGGGGCAATCATAGCCACTTATGAAATTCACACATCCGTTTGTTAAGGATGCACCGTCAACAGAAAACACTATAATGAAACAGCTGATTCATCTTTTCTGCTTCCCATGGACAATAGAAAGCCTGAAGCTCAATGGGTGTGAGATGAATATGAAATGGTTCTCATTAACCCTTCATTGTATTGTGATAGTTCCTCATCCCAAACACTAAAGACTGGCTGTCTCCACAACACAGGATGCTTAGCGACCTAACACACCAACTTTTCTGGAAAAGAACAACGGGCTTGTCACAGGTCACGTGGCCAAGGTAGCCATGTTTGTTACCTCCTTTTAAAATATAACAGCAGAAGCTTTTCTGATACTATCAGAAACATCATCTGAAAGCCATCAAACCAGCTGCAAGACAACTACGCTGCTGAGCTAATAAACTTCTGTATCTTGAACATGGGAGAAGGATTCTCCCGGCAACCTGTTCCAACTTCAAATTCACTTGAGAGTCGCCCTCCTGGCAATTCAATTACACGAAGCCTCTGCTTTTACAAGGCCTCCTCTCCAGCGAAAGCATCATCAATTCATCCAAGAAATGTTATGATCGTTGGCAAAAACTCCAGGTTTTTGGTAAGATTCGGCTAGGGACCAATAATGTTTTGTTCAAAGTAGACCAAGTTTGAAATTCAAGGCTAATTGAATAAAGGCACACAATTGGTTTTGAACATAAACTTTACAATACATGGTCAGAAAGACAAAATCATTTACAATATTTGATTTGATAAATATATTTGTATACAGTGAAAAGTATTGTTTCTTGTGTGCTATACAGACAAAGCATACCATACATAGAGAAGGAAAGGAGGGTGCAGAATGTAGTGTTACAGTCATAGCTAGGGTGTAGAGAAAAATCAACTTAATATGAGGTAGGTCCATTCAAAAGTCTGATGGCAGCGGGGAAGAAGCTGTTCTCGAGTTGTTAGGCACGTGTCCTCAGACATCTGTATCTTTTCCCAACTGAAGGAGGTGAAAGAGAGTATGTCCAGGGTGCGTGGGATCCTTGGCTATGCTGGCAGCTTTTCCGAGGCAGCGGGAAGTGTAGACAGAGTCAATGGATGGGAAGCTGGTTTGCATGATGAACAAGGCTTCATTCATGACCCTTTGCAGTTTTTTTGCGGTCTTGGACAAAGCAGCAGCCAAACCAAGCTGTGATGCAACCAGAAAGAACGCTTTCTATGGTGCATCGAGTCACAGCAGTCATGTCAAATTTCCTCAGCCTCCTGAGGAAGTAGATGAGTGGTGGGCTTTCTTAACTATAGCGTCGGCATGGAGGGACCAGGACAGATTATTGATGATCTGGACACCTAGGAACTTGAAGCTCGCGACCATTTCCACTTCGTCTCCGTTGATGTAGATACAGTCCAAAGATGTGTGGGTTAGGTTGATTGGCCATGCCAAAATTGCCCTTAGTGTCCTGGGATGCGTAGGTTAGAGGGATTAGTGGGTAAATATGTAGGGATTTGGGGGTAGGGCCTGGGTGGGATTGTGGTCGGTGCAGACTCGATGGGCCAAATGGCCTCTTTCTGTGCTGTAAGGTTTCTAAGTTTCTTATCTTATACTCAACGTTCAGGGTTATTATAATGTACATGTGAATTAACAAGCAAACACACACTACATGATAAATGACAGATGTGACCAAGACAGGGTCCACAGATTTCTCGACAACTCACCCAGACATCAGTAACACTGAGTCACCAATCTCGCCAAAACTCTGTCTCTTTCATAAGGGATTTTACCTATGAAGATCTAAACTTGGAATGCCCTTCAAAAGTGGCTACAATTCATATGCCATCAATAATGGCCCAGCCCACAGGATTTCAATCTTGTCTTCCAAGATTCCATTTCCCTGGATTCCCAAGTATACACTCAAACACCAACGCACAAGCACAATTTCAGCTCTTTGGCCATACCAGGCAGACAATTACTGCTCTAAAAGGGGTACCTTTTCCCCTATGGCCTGCAACATGGTGTCATCAACATTTGGCTGCCTTTTTGATTCTTCAGTTTTGATTCTTCACTTTAAGTCTGCCACCCACAGCCCTTTTCCTGTTTGAATTCACTTTTCTCTGCTTTTGCCTTTTTAATTGAATTGGGACCTCTTCTTTTCCCCTCTCAGAAACTCTTCTTTTGGTACCTCTTCCTCCCCTGCCTGGGATTATCCCTCACAATGATGCTCTGCCCCTGATCACCTGGCTTTCACACTTTTTTTGTCAACAGGCTTTTTGGGCCCAAAGAAAGCAAAATCAGCCTCGTGCCAGGGAAGAACACGATGCCGATTACGATATGCAAATCACGATTCGCATCTCTTTAGCGAGCCTGGGACAATATCGTCCGGGCTTACTGATGTTTTTGACCCTGCCGGTGGAGGTCCACACCACGGGGATTACGTATGGTTCCCAGCAACGGGGACCAGTCATGATGGCCTCGCTGGTTGGACTGAAGGCCATTGGGCCCCCTGGGAAGTTGTGGGGGGGACGCGCAGGGCTGCCCCTTGGACAGTGTCAGCCTGGCACCTTGCACTGCCCATTGGGCACCCTGGCACTGCCAGCCTGGCACACTGGCAGTGCCCATTTAAATTGGGGACAAATCCCTGTGAGGACAAGAAAATGCACTAACTAACCTTATATATTCACCAGGATGTTGCCCAGTCTCGAGGGTGAGGAGAGGTTGAATAAACTAGGATTGTTTTCACTGGAAAGATGGACACTCAGGGGAGACCAGGGTGGGAGTGTCAATTACAAGGGGGCACAGGTTCAAGGTGAGGGGGGAAAGATGTGCAGGAGAGGTTTTTCACACAGAGTGATGTGTACCTGGAGCATGCTGCCAGAGGTGGTGGTAGAAGCAGGCACATTAGCAACATTTAAGAGGTATCTGACTGGGTGCCAGTCTGGCACTGCCGAAGAGGCATCCCACCGGGCCTCAATGGTCTTCAGTCTCACCAGCAAGGCCATCACGCCTGATCCCCATTGCTGGGAAACATATGTAAGCGGGGTGGTGTGGACCTCCACTGGCAGGGTCAGAAACATCAGCGAGCCCGGACGATACTGTCCCAGGCTTACTAAAGAGATGCAAATTGCAATTTGCAGATTGTAATCAGCCTTGCACTCTTCCCTGGCGCGAGGCTGATTACGTTGAAAAATATGGCTCAGGAAGATCACGACCAACCAGATGCCAGTCGCGATTCCCGTTTTTGGCCACCCGCTGACATTTCCTGGCCCGCTACGCTACTGGAGCAGCGCAACGGGCAGGGAAAATCGTGTCCAACATCTCACATACACTATCGCATTATAAAGAATAGATACAGATGAAGGAAAAAAAAGAATATCATTACAATCTGGGATTATTTCACAGAGGTCTTCAAAGTTATGAGGGGCATAGACAGGGTGGATAATCAGAGGCTTTTTCCCCAGGGTGGAAGTGTCAATTATAAGGGGGCAAGGGGACAAAGGTTCAAGGTAAGAGGGGGAAAGTTTAAGGGAGATGTGCGGAAGAATTTTTTCACGCAGAGAGTGGTGGGTATCTGGAAGGCGCTGCCAAAGGAGGTGGTAGAAGCAGGCACATTAGCAACATTTAAGAGGCATATGGATGGGTACACGAATAGGAAGAGAATAGAGGGATATGGACCGAGTAAGGGCAGAAAGTGTTTTCTTTTAAAGTTTAGTTAGGGCATCATAAACGGCGCGGGCTTGGAGGTCCTTTTCTTTGTTCTTTATTTGTTTTTGTGTAAAAACAGTTTGATCATAGACAATAAAACACAGAAATTCTGTCTGTGACATTAGAAAATCCAGTAAGAAGTCTAACAACACCAGGTTAAAGTCCAACAGGTTTATTTGGTAGCAAAAGCCACTAGCTTTCGGTACCAAATAAACCCTTTAACCTGGTGTTGTTAGACTTCTTACTGTGTTACCCCAGTCCAACGCCGGCATCTCCACATTAGAAAGTCACAGCTTGGTCCGACCATGTCAACATGGTTTTAAAAAGGGAGATTATATTAAGCAAATACAGAGCCAGGTTTTCACCAAGGAGGCAGGAAGTTCAAGTCAGGAAATATCACAAGGTGGCAGACCTGCCTCCATGAAAACAACCCCTGCGCACACAATTTTCGCTGGGTGACAGGGGGTGTGATCAAGTCAGACCTGCTGCCCTCTGGAGGCAGCCACAGATGCCGAGGCGGGCTGATTTTATAAAACTTTTATTTACAGCCCCAGAAAATCCCTCACCCTCCCACCCCATGCCACTTTATACCTGCCACGCCACTTCCATAATCATGCAACTAGTATCCTCTATGGGCAGACCTCAGGAGTCATGTGAAAATGAAATAAAAAGCTTCGAACAATCTAAGAACACACTCACACATACTGACTTGTAACACAGCAAAAAAGAACAATTTCATGAAACCCATTCAAATTTTTTAAATCCCTTCAAGTGGAATGCTATGAAAACAACGCTTCTCTTCAGTAACCACAAAGACAGCTAATCTTTTAATAACCTTTTAAATGTGATTTGTCTAAGCAGGGAGGCTAAGTGACTATGGAGCTTTTGAAACTCAGCCATAATAGATCAGCTGTTTTAATAGCTCTTGAGAAATATCAACACTGAAGTCGATCGAAACTACAGGAATAGATGGCAATGGTCTTTCCTAAGGGCTGCTAATCAATACATTCCAGCAGGGTGTGTTTGTTTTCTTTCAGCCTAGTTTTTACATCTTTGAGGGCTGGGAATTTAAATAACTTCAAACCATGACACTTCAATAGACCTCATGCAGTAGACCTTATCCACCCTTAAAGAGTGTCTACATTTCCTCTATCAATTTGTGATTCCCTCTCTGGAACAACCAAGATGTTTGAACTCAGTCGGGCCATTTAATTAGTACTGAGTTTGGGTTGCCCGCCTGTGTGATTCACGCTGCATCCCCTTCCTCCTGCTGGCAAAAATGGGATCTTCCAGATATGGGATTTGGACTTCCAGATCTGGGTCCCAGCCACCATTTTTAAAGAGCTTTGGAATTAGCCTGACTCCACAAAAATCTGACCATAGAGTTTTTTTGAGGATGTAATTAGTAAGTGTTACAAAGGAGAGCCAATAGATGTAGTACACTTCAATTTCCAAAAGACATTTATTAAGGTACCACACAAAGAATTAATACGTAAGGTAGGGAGTCACAGAGTTGGGGGGTAATATTTTAGCAATGATTGAGAATTGGTCAACAGACAGGAAACAGAGAATCAAGGTAAATGGAACATTATTACTTTGACAGGTTGCAACTAGTGGGAGATCAATGACATAATCTCAATTACTAATAATGTATCTAAGCGACTTAGACAAAGAAGCCAGGAGTATCACAGGTTTGGAACGTACTGTCGCAGAAGCCTTGGTGAGTTGTTGCAGTGCATCTTGTAGATTATGCATATTGCTGCCACTGTGTGTTGGTGGTGAAGAGAGTGAATAATGAATCCATGAGTATACTAAATCAGGCTGTTGCTCGACTAGTCTAAGGGACAGCTCTAATAATTTTGTCACAAGCCCCAGATGTCAGTGAGGACTTTGCAGAGGCGACAGAACTGGGTGTGCCATTATTGTTTTTGGTGCTGAGGTTGATGCCGGGTGGTCTGTACAGTTTCATTCCTTACCAACTTTTCTGGAACAGTTTGACACAACCAAATGGCTTGCTTTGCCATTTCAGAGGGCATTTAGGAGTCAACCACATTGCTGTGGACCTGGAGTCACAGAATCATAGAAGCCCTACAGGGCAGAAGGAGGCCATTCGGCCTATTGAGCCTGCACCGACAAAAATCCCACCCAGACCCTATCCCCTTAACCCCATGTATTTACCCTTCTAATCCCCCTGACACTAAGGGACAATTTAGCATGGCCAATCCACCTAACCTGCACATCATAGAAAATCATAGAAACCCTACAGTGCAGAAGGAGGCCATTCGGCCCATCGAGTCTGCACCGACCACAATCCCACCCAGGCCCTACCCCCACATATTTACCTTCTAATCCCTCTAACCTACGCATCCCAGGACTCTAAGGGGCAATTTTTAACCTGGCCAATCAACCTAACCCGCACATCTTTGGACTGTGGGAGGAAACCGGAGCACCCGGAGGAAACCCACGCAGACACGAGGAGAATGTGCAAACTCCACACAGACAGTGACCCAAGCCGGGAATCGAACCCGGGACCCTGGAGCTGTGAAGCAGCAGTGCTAACCACTGTGCTACCGTGCCGCCCCGAGTGTGGGGGGAAACCGGAGCACACGGAGGAAACCCACACAGACACGGGGAGGATGTGCAAACTGTGCACAGACAGTGACCCAAGCCGGGAATTGAACCCGGGTCTCTGGCGCTGTGAGGCAGCAGTGCTAACCACTGTGCCACCCCCAAGTAGGTCAGACCAGGTAAGGATGGCAGATATGCTTCCCTAAAGGACATTAGCACAGCAGATGGGTTTTTACAACAATGATTTCATGGCCACCATTACTGAAGCTAGCTTTTAATTGGAAATTTGTCAGTAGAATTTTAATTCCACCAGCTGCCTGGGTCTCTCGATTACTAGTCCAGTGAAATTAGTGCTGTGCCACTGCCTGTCTCATAATGTGGGGATATAAATCGAGAGGCTGTAAAGAGATATAGACAGGCTAAGTGGGTGGCAACAATCTGGAAGATGGAGTATACTGTGGGAAGTGAGAGGTTGTTCACTTTGGCAATAAGAAATAAAAAGCAGAATCTTTTTTAAATGGTGTGAGGTTTCTAAATGTTGACTTGGGTGTACCTGCACAATTAACACAGAAACTTAGCAATAATAGAAACAGAAAATGTTGGAAATACTCAGCAGTGAGTATGGAAAGAGTGAAAAAAGAAACAGCGTTAACGTTTTAGGTCGGTGACTTTCATCAGCTCACTGTATATTGCTTCTGCACAACATTAGCATGCAGCATGGCAAGCAATTAGGTAGTTAAAAAAACATGTTGGCCAAGGGGATTGGGGAAGGAAGTCTTGCTACAATTGTACAGGGCTTTTGGTAAGATCACACCTGCAATACTGTGAGCAGTTTTGGTCTCCACTTCTAAGAAAGGATATACTTTCATTGGAGACTGTATTGCTGGGATGAAAGGGCTGTCCTGGGATGATAGGCTGAGTAAATCGAGATCTATATTCTCTGGAGTTGTAAATGAGAAATTATCTCATTGAAGCTACAAGATTCTGAAGGACTTGCATTGTACTAACTGAGAGATTGCTTTCCTGACATGGGAACCTAGAACATTGGCACAATTAGGATTAGGGTTTGATCTTTTATGAGGAGGAGACAGGTTGTGAATCTTTTTGAATTGTCCACCCTGGAGGGTTGTGGATGCTTCATTGTTGAGTACATTTGAGGCTGAGACAGAAAGGTGTTTGGTCTCTCAAGGAATCAAGGGATATAGGTCAGGTGGCACGGTGGCACAGTGGTTAGCGCTGCTGCCTCACAGTGCCAGGGACCCAGGTTTGATTCCCGGCTTGGGTCACTGTCTGTGTGGAGTTTGATGTTCTCCCCGTGTCTGTGTTGGTTTCTTCTGGGTGCTCTAGTTTCCTCCCACTGTCCAAAGACGTGCTGGTTAAGTGCATTGACCCAAACAGGCGCCGGAGTGTGGTGACTAGGGGAATTTCACAGTAACTTCATTGCAATGTTAATGTAAGCCTTACTTGTGACTAATAAATAAACTTTAAAAATTTTAAAAAGGATGGGAAAGCAAAGTTGAGATAGATCAGTCATGGTTATATTCAATGCCAAAGCTGGTTCAAGGAGTAGTATGGTTTACTCCCAATCCTATTTCATATATCATAGAAATCATAGAAATATGTTCTCTGTCCTAATATATTACCCCAACCTCAAGGCCTTATCTTGTGCAAAAGCCTTTCCTGTGGCACATAATCAAATCCATTTTGAAAATCCAAATATACAACATCTACTGGCTCACCCTTATCAACCCTGCTGCTTACATCCTGGAGTTCGACGCCTACTCCCAATCAAAAGTCTGTACTACCAATCAAAAGTCCACACTTCAATACTGTATGTCACAGATAACACATTCAGCTTTAAAAATCATTAATGTGCTGTAGGCCTGCCAGAAAAACTGTCCCACCTTTTTTAAGCTACAAGAGATCTGCAAATCCTATAAACATTTTGGCCCCATTTGTCTTGTCAGTGTTGAAGCTGTGGCTTATGCTGCCGGTTGCATTTTAAATTACATGTTTACCTTTTCAAGAGGCTGTAGTGGGAACTTGCTCTCCTGGCTACAGCTTGGATCCATTGGCAAGGTAAGTAGTGAACCCTAGTAGCAAGGTGTAATTCCAGAAATGCCATGCCCTCTGTTATGTCACGAGCTGAAGATGTGGCCCTTGAGGTCTACCTTTAGTTCAGTAATTTCAGTGTTTTTAAACTGACTCTCATCTATTTTAATTCAAGGTTCCCCACTCGTCAACAATTGCTCTGCTCTCCTCACACCTCATTTCCCCTCCCCGAAATAACCACATCTCTGGCTCCTTAGCATCACTAATGCTGGGGGTACTATGTCAGCATACGCTCCCACAGAACGATTTCTGGCAAACTGCAGGTTCCGAATTCAGGCGCAAGTGAGTCCCTGAGAACTTCTGGTTCTGTTGCTTCCTCAATAGTGATGAACATCCCAGCATTCACCACTATCAGGACTGGAAGATTTGGGCCATTAATCCTCCATTATTATTCACAGAAACAGGAAAGAAAGCAGAACAGATCCTCATGGAATTCCACTTGTCAGTAGATCTTTGGATTACATTTCTAAAGACTCAATTTCAAACTATCATCCCTCAAATTCAATCTTCTGGCTATCTTTATGAAACAATTTTCCTAAAACCTATTTCACAGTATTCTTACCTGAAGATGTAAAGTACTTGTTTCTGTTGATTCTTTTAAGTCAGCAGCATTCTTTACAGAAGCTTCAAATTCTTTGTACTGAAAATGAGGACATTTGTGCTAAATTATGGGCAAATAAATCATTTAGGTAGATCTGAAAATATATTAAGATCTATGTAAAAATTCTGAGAGCTCAAATCCGTTCTGGACACTAAATTATAGTAAACTAATGGAATTTAAAAATACCGCAGCACTCCTTTTAAATGGAATACTGCTCCTTTTAATATTCCAAAGTGGAAATTTTTAACTGACTAGCACTTCACTGGTCAGCGAGACCTTGGTCACTGAAAGTAAACGTGCAGGTTCAGCTGGCAGTAAATAAGGCAAGTGGTATGTTTGCCTTCATAGTGAGAGGACTTGTGTATCGGAATAGGGATTTTTACTGCAATTGTATAGGGTGTTGGTGAGGCCACATCTAGACTACTGTGTGCAGTTTTGGTGTCCTTATCTGAGGAAGAATGTTCTTGCTATAGAGGGAGTACAGCGAAGGTTTACCAGGCTGATCCCTGGGATGGCAGGACTGTCCTATGAGGAAAGACTAAATAGGTTAGGATTATATTCATTGGAGTTTAGAAGAGTGAGAGGGATCGCATAGAAAGTTATAAAATTCCAACAGGATTAGACAGGGTAGATTCAGAATGGGGGAGTCCAGAACTAAGGGTCATAGTTTGAGGGTAAGGAATAAACCTTTTAGGATTGATGCGAGGAGAAATGTTTTCACCCAGAGAGTGCTGAATCTGTGGAATTCACTATCACAGAAAGTGGTTGAGGCCAAAACATTGTGCGATTTTAAGACAGAATTAGCTATAGCTCTTGGGGCTAAAGGGATCAAGGGATATGATGGGGAAGGCAGGATCAGGCTATTGAATATGATCATCCATATTCAAAATGAATGGCGGAGCAGGTTCGAAGGGCCAAATGGCCTACTCCTGCTTCAAGTTTCTATATATGCTTCTATGTATAATAAGAGTAACAATTCAGCAGCTGGTGAGAAATAGCCCAAACTGCTGCACATACCTTTTCTGTGCAATCACTAAGTCTTTCGAGAACTTTGCACTTCTCATCAAGCAGTTGAGAAACTATTCCTGCTAGTTGTTTCTCTCTCCCTAAAAAGGAATTCAAATTACAGATCTCAAAGGTGAACTGATTAAATTACAGATGTAAAATTACTTGCAACAGAATGCTACACCTACAATCTTAAGTGACTCACCCAAGTACCTTCTGCTTTTGACCTGAAAAGAAAATATACCATTAGTTAGGGTGTAGCCCACAAAAAGCATCACATGAAGCATCACCATCTCCAAAGCCTTTTGATGCATTGATTTTGTATCTATCTCTCGCTGATGTGAAATAATTGGCTGCAACAAACACACTTACTGCTAGGCAAGTCCTGTGTATAAACAGCAATGCGGTAACAATCCCCACCACAGCTGGAATCAGGAACAACTCAGCGTAAGTACCATGCAGGTTCAAAGCAGCTCCAGGATCTTCAGACAATGTATCCATCACCTTCTGATAGAACTGAGAAAAAAAAAAATGGCATCACTCAAGAGCAGGGAGAAGGTTGCAATTAGCATCAGCAGCAATAATACCCTGAGTAAGGGTAATAATATCAATAGTAACGCAGAAGGTAATATTACCAACAGTAACAGCAACATTAACAGTCAAATCAAGTGTATTAACAGCAGTAACATAATTGGATAATACCTAGAGCAGGGGTAAATACTATGTTAGAGGGGGAAATTTTATTCAACAGTGTCAGTTGATGTAATATTCTCAAGAGCAGTAATGATATAAACAGTACTACTGGACATGCTGTTACCAACAGCATGAAACAACTCCCTCTGTGACTGGATCCTGAACTTCCTAACTCACAGACCACAATCAGTAAGGATAGGCAACAACATCTCCTCCACAATCATCCTCAACACCGGTGCCCCACAGGGCTGTGTTCTCAGCCTCCTACTATACTCCTTACACACCTATGACTATGTGGCCAAATTCCCCTCCAATTTGATTTTCAGGTTTGCTGACGACACCACCGTAGTGGGTCGGATCTCAAACAATGACAAGACAGAATACAGAAATGAGATAGAGAATCTGGTGAACTGGTGCGGCAACAATAATCTCTTCCACAATGTCAATAAAACGAAGGAGATTGTCACCGACTTCAGGAAGCAGATGCACCATAGAAAGCATTCTTTCTGGTTGTATCACAACTTGGTATGGCCCCTGCTCTGTCCAAGACCGCAAGGAACTACAAAAGGTCGTGAATGTAGCCCAATCCGTCATGCAAACTAGCCTCCCATCCATTAACTCTGTCTACGCTTCCCACTGCCTCACAAAGCAGCCAGCATAATTAAGGACCCCACACACCCCGGACATTCCCTCTTCCACCTTCTTCCTTTGGGAAAAAGATACAAAAATCTGAGGTCACGTACCAACCGACTCAAGAACAGCTTCTTCCCTGCTGCTGTCAAACTTTTGAATGGACTTACTTTGCATTAAATTGATCTTTCTCTACACCCTAGCTATGACTGTAACACTACATTCTGCACTCTCTCGTTTCCTTCTCTTTGAACAGTATGTTTTGTCTGTATAGCACGCAAAAAACAATATTTTTCACTGTATGTTAATACATGTGACAATAATATATCAAATCAAATCTTGATTTAACCAAAAGTGCCAATGACAGCTGGGGTAATATTACCAACAGTACCAGAGAGGTTATTATCATGCCCAAGTTCTTCTAATAATACTCTCGAGTGTTCTTCAAGGTGAAGATGACCATGCTCATCATCTGGGGTGTTTGGTAGGATTCCAGAGGGTACTTAGATCACTGCTATGGTTAATTTGTATCCAGGGGGTTCTGCTACAAGCAGGACAGGATACTGAGGGCACGATTGAGGTCTAGACGAGTTGCTGGTTTGAGATGTCCTCTCCTGGTATCCTTTCTGTCTCTGCTGTGTGCTTGCCTTTGAAGGAGGCTGCACTGTTTTTTCCTTGGTTGCACCAGGTGTAGTGATCCTGGGTGAGCTTCTCCCAGGATGCAAAGTCAATCTCAAAACTCCTAAGTGAAACTTTTAGAGTGTCGTTGTAGTGCTTCCTTTGACCACTATGAGAATGCATCTCAGACTAAAGCCAGAGTAGACAAATCCCAAAGTCACCGAGAGGTAGGTGACCCAACAGCTTCCCTCATCTGGATTGGCCCACCTGTCAAAGCGGTTTACCAGGTGTGGCAGCTGTTGTATGCTAACAACTACTTAGAGCCACAGATGAGACCTGGGTGAAGTTGAAGACTAGTACAGCATGAGCCACTCCATAGCTGGCCTGTGGGAGGCCCTCCCTTACACCCGTGATAATACTGCCAAAGGGTTAAAGACTAGCAGAAGGCAGGAAGTGATGGTAAAATTGTGCGCTATTTACATAAAACCTTTGTACTTGGGAATCATGAGCGCATTTTGAACATTTGCAGATACACCAAATCAGGGTGCTGAGTTATAACAGAGAAGGACTGCAACAACTTTCAGCAAGAGATTAGAAAACCTCAGAACAGACATGTAAATGAACCTTCAATGCAGCGAAGTGAGAGATGGTACTATTTGGTAGGAAGAGGCTGCATACTTGGCAAAGAAATGTGTAAATTTGGCAGAGGGATCTGGAGGTGGAGATAAATAAATCACAAAAAGTAGTAACATAATGTGACAAGGCAATTAAAAAAATGCACTGGGGTTCATTTCCAGAGAGATAGAGCTGAAAGTCAGAGAAATTGTGTTAAATTTTTAAATAACTTTGGCTAGATGATACTTTGGGGTAAACAATTCTGGTTCCTGCACAATTAAAGGACACTGCAGAAGATGCAAATAAAGAATTACTAGGATTATACCAGGATCAAGATGTTATACCCATCAGCAAAGATTGAACAGGTTGAGGCTCATTTCTCTAGAAAGGTTTAGACTAAGAGTTGCCCTACTAGAGATATTTAAGATTATCAAAGAAATTGACATTAGACATAGAGAAGATGTTTCCATGTATGGCGTAGGCCAGATCTAGAGGGCCATAAATTGAAATCTTCCATTAATTAATCCATAGTGGAATCATAAAAATCCTCCTTACCCACAAAGAGGCTAGAAAATGGAAATTGCCACCACAAGGAGTAAAAAGGAACATAGAAAAGGAGTAGGCCATTCAGCCCTGCTCCATTATTCATTCTGATCATGGCTGATCATCAAATTCAATATCCTGATCCCCCCCCCATATCCCTTGATCCTCTTAGCCCCAAGAGCTATATCTAATTTCTTCTTGAGTAGCTGAGGTGAATAGCATAGATACATTTAAGGAAAAGCTAGATAAACACACACGGGAGAAAGGAATAGAAGGATATGCTGATGGGATTAGAAGAACAGAGCTGGCCTCTGAAAGATATAACCTCTCAGTTCTGGCATCCATGCAGAAAATCAGTTTTGCAATTTCACCAAGGCCTTCTCGATTCTGTTTAAAATAAGGTGACAAAGTACCTCATTAACAAAAGTGTGAAACAATTGGGTTAAATGGGGAATTTCTGGAGATAAATACTGTGCAATACTATGAAAAGGTGCAAAAACAGGATGTGATTTTACTGACACAAATAGAGGGAATGACACTGCCAAAAATACCAAAAGAGACATAAACAACAACACCAGAGAGGCTAATCTTGTCAGCAGCATCCCGGGGAGGATTTCAGCACTGGAAAAACAGGTTATGCGGCAGTGGGGCTGGTTGGGGGAGAGATGTCATTGTAATTCCCAGGATTACATTGACTGTACTGGGAATATTACTGTAATTCCCAGGATTACATTGACTGTACTGGGAATATTACTGTAATTCCCAGGATTACACTGACTGCACCAGGGACATAACGGTAATTCCCGGGATTACACCGACTGTACCAAGGGGGATATTACTGCAATTCCTGGGATTACACTGACTATCCCGAAAATATTACTGTAATTGCCCAGATTACACTGATTAATATCCCTGGTACAATCAGTGTAATCTGGGCAATTACAGTAATATTTTCAGGGACAGTCAGTGTAATCCCAGAAATTACACTAATATCCCTGGTACAGTGTAATTTCTGGGATTACAGATTGTACTGGGGACATTACTGCAATTCCCAGAACATACTGACCATGGTGTGGTGATATTACTGTAATTCACGGGATTACACCGACTATACAGGGTCTTCAATTGCAATTCCAGGGGATTACGGACTCTTCTTGCGGAGGGGGGGGGGGGGGGGGAGAGCGGGGGGTGTAATTACTGCATTGCTGGGATCACACTGATTATACTGGGTGATTTTGGTGTCATCCCCGGGATTACACTGACTGTGCCAAATGCAAATTACCGTAATTTCTGGGATTACACTAAATGCACTCTGCACTGCGGGGGGGGGGATACTGTAATTGCTCGGATTACACTGACTGCACCGGGGATATTGGTGTAATTCCCGGGGTTACGGTGACTGTACCGGGGATGGGTTTGCTGTTGCTGGTCCCGGGGTCTCTCGCGCACTCAATCCTCTCCCGGTTCCTCCGGGCCGGCCGCCATCTTTAAAGCC
>NW_027592045.1:0-64786 GCF_964213995.1 Mustelus asterias
GATAGAGACACGATAACAGAGAGAGAGATAGAGACACGATAACAGAGAGAGAGAGATAGAGACACGATAACAGAGAGAGAGATAGAGACACGATAACAGAGAGAGAGATAGAGACACGATAACAGAGAGAGAGATAGAGACACGATAACAGAGAGAGAGATAGAGACACGATAACAGAGAGAGAGATAGAGACACGATAACAGAGAGAGAGATAGAGACACGATAACAGAGAGAGAGATAGAGACACGATAACAGAGAGAGAGATAGAGACACGATAACAGAGAGAGAGATAGAGACACGATAACAGAGAGAGAGATAGAGACACGATAACAGAGAGAGAGATAGAGACACGATAACAGAGAGAGAGATAGAGACACGATAACAGAGAGAGAGATAGAGACACGATAACAGAGAGAGAGATAGAGACACGATAACAGAGAGAGAGATAGAGACACGATAACAGAGAGAGAGATAGAGACACGATAACAGAGAGAGAGATAGAGACACGATAACAGAGAGAGAGATAGAGACACGATAACAGAGAGAGAGATAGAGACACGATAACAGAGAGAGAGATAGAGACACGATAACAGAGAGAGAGATAGAGACACGATAACGAGAGAGAGAGATAGAGACACGATAACAGAGAGAGAGATAGAGACACGATAACAGAGAGAGAGATAGAGACACGATAACAGAGAGAGAGATAGAGACACGATAACAGAGAGAGAGATAGAGACACGATAACAGAGAGAGAGATAGAGACACGATAACAGAGAGAGAGATAGAGACACGATAACAGAGAGAGAGATAGAGACACGATAACAGAGAGAGAGATAGAGACACGATAACAGAGAGAGAGATAGAGACACGATAACAGAGAGAGAGATAGAGACACGATAACAGAGAGAGAGATAGAGACACGATAACAGAGAGAGAGATAGAGACACGATAACAGAGAGAGAGATAGAGACACGATAACAGAGAGAGAGATAGAGACACGATAACAGAGAGAGAGATAGAGACACGATAACAGAGAGAGAGATAGAGACACGATAACAGAGAGAGAGATAGAGACACGATAACAGAGAGAGAGATAGAGACACGATAACAGAGAGAGAGATAGAGACACGATAACAGAGAGAGAGATAGAGACACGATAACAGAGAGAGAGATAGAGACACGATAACAGAGAGAGAGATAGAGACACGATAACAGAGAGAGAGATAGAGACACGATAACAGAGAGAGAGATAGAGACACGATAACAGAGAGAGAGATAGAGACACGATAACAGAGAGAGAGATAGAGACACGATAACAGAGAGAGAGATAGAGACACGATAACAGAGAGAGAGATAGAGACACGATAACAGAGAGAGAGATAGAGACACGATAACAGAGAGAGAGATAGAGACACGATAACAGAGAGAGAGATAGAGACACGATAACAGAGAGAGAGATAGAGACACGATAACAGAGAGAGAGATAGAGACACGATAACAGAGAGAGAGATAGAGACACGATAACAGAGAGAGAGATAGAGACACGATAACAGAGAGAGAGATAGAGACACGATAACAGAGAGAGAGATAGAGACACGATAACAGAGAGAGAGATAGAGACACGATAACAGAGAGAGAGATAGAGACACGATAACAGAGAGAGAGATAGAGACACGATAACAGAGAGAGAGATAGAGACACGATAACAGAGAGAGAGATAGAGACACGATAACAGAGAGAGAGATAGAGACACGATAACAGAGAGAGAGATAGAGACACGATAACAGAGAGAGAGATAGAGACACGATAACAGAGAGAGAGATAGAGACACGATAACAGAGAGAGAGATAGAGACACGATAACAGAGAGAGAGATAGAGACACGATAACAGAGAGAGAGATAGAGACACGATAACAGAGAGAGAGATAGAGACACGATAACAGAGAGAGAGATAGAGACACGATAACAGAGAGAGAGATAGAGACACGATAACAGAGAGAGAGAGAGAGACACGATAACAGAGAGAGAGATAGAGACACGATAACAGAGAGAGAGATAGAGACACGATAACAGAGAGAGAGATAGAGACACGATAACAGAGAGAGAGATAGAGACACGATAACAGAGAGAGAGATAGAGACACGATAACAGAGAGAGAGATAGAGACACGATAACAGAGAGAGAGATAGAGACACGATAACAGAGAGAGAGATAGAGACACGATAACAGAGAGAGAGAGATAGAGACACGATAACAGAGAGAGAGATAGAGACACGATAACAGAGAGAGAAATAGAGACACGATAACAGAGAGAGAGATAGAGACACGATAACAGAGAGAGAGAGATAGAGACACGATAACAGAGAGAGAGATAGAGACACGATAACAGAGAGAGAGAGATAGAGACACGATAACAGAGAGAGATAGAGACACGATAACAGAGAGAGAGAGATAGAGACACGATAACAGAGAGAGAGAGATAGAGACACGATAACAGAGAGAGAGAGATAGAGACACGATAACAGAGAGAGAGATAGAGACACGATAACAGAGAGAGAGATAGAGACACGATAACAGAGAGAGAGAGATAGAGACACGATAACAGAGAGAGAAATAGAGACACGATAACAGAGAGAGAGAGATAGAGACACGATAACAGAGAGAGAAATAGAGACACGATAACAGAGAGAGTAATAGAGACACGATAACAGAGAGAGAGATAGAGACACGATAACAGAGAGAGAGATAGAGACACGATAACAGAGAGAGAGATAGAGACACGATAACAGAGAGAGAGAGATAGAGACACGATAACAGAGAGAGAGATAGAGACACGGTAACAGAGAGAGAGAGATAGAGACACGATAACAGAGAGAGAGATAGAGACACGATAACAGAGAGAGAGAGATAGAGACACGATAACAGAGAGAGAGAGATAGAGACACGATAACAGAAAGAGAGAGATAGAGACACGGTAACAGAGAGAGAGAGATAGAGACACGATAACAGAGAGAGAAATAGAGACACGATAACAGAGAGAGAGAGATAGAGACACGATAACAGAGAGAGAGATAGAGACACGATAACAGAGAGAGATAGAGACACGATAACAGAGAGAGAGATAGAGACACGGTAACAGAGAGAGAGAGAGATAGAGACACGATAACAGAGAGAGAAATAGAGACACGATAACAGAGAGAGAGAGATAGAGACACGGTAACAGAGAGAGAGAGATAGAGACACGATAACAGAGAGAGAAATAGAGACACGATAACAGAGAGAGAGAATAGAGACACGATAACAGAGAGAGAGATAGAGACACGATAACAGAGAGAGAGATAGAGACACGATAACAGAGAGAGAGATAGAGACACGATAACAGAGAGAGAGAGATAGAGACACGATAACAGAGAGAGAGAGATAGAGACACGATAACAGAGAGAGAGAGATAGAGACACGATAACAGAGAGAGAGAGATAGAGACACGATAACAGAGAGAGAGATAGAGACACGATAACAGAGAGAGAGAGATAGAGACACGATAACAGAGAGAGAAATAGAGACACGATAACAGAGAGAGAGAGATAGAGACACGATAACAGAGAGAGAAATAGAGACACGATAACAGAGAGAGAGATAGAGACACGATAACAGAGAGAGAGATAGAGACACGATAACAGAGAGAGAGATAGAGACACGATAACAGAGAGAGAGATAGAGACACGATAACAGAGAGAGAGATAGAGACACGATAACAGAGAGAGAGAGATAGAGACACGGTAACAGAGAGAGAGAGATAGAGACACGATAACAGAGAGAGAGATAGAGACACGATAACAGAGAGAGAGAGATAGAGACACGATAACAGAGAGAGAGATAGAGACACGATAACAGAGAGAGATAGAGACACGATAACAGAGAGAGAGAGATAGAGACACGATAACAGAGAGAGAAATAGAGACACGATAACAGAGAGAGAGAGATAGAGACACGATAACAGAGAGAGAAATAGAGACACGATAACAGAGAGAGAGATAGAGACACGATAACAGAGAGAGAGATAGAGACACGATAACAGGAGAGAGAGATAGAGACACGATAACAGAGAGAGAGATAGAGACACGATAACAGAGAGAGAGAGAGAGACACGATAACAGAGAGAGAGATAGAGACACGATAACAGAGAGAGAGATAGAGACACGATAACAGAGAGAGAGATAGAGACACGATAACAGAGAGAGAGATAGAGACACGATAACAGAGAGAGAGAGATAGAGACACGATAACAGAGAGAGAGATAGAGACACGATAACAGAGAGAGAGATAGAGACACGATAACAGAGAGAGAGATAGAGACACGATAACAGAGAGAGAGAGATAGAGACACGATAACAGAGAGAGAGATAGAGACACGATAACAGAGAGAGAGATAGAGACACGATAACAGAGAGAGAGAGATAGAGACACGATAACAGAGAGAGAAATAGAGACACGATAACAGAGAGAGAGAGATAGAGACACGATAACAGAGAGAGAGATAGAGACACGATAACAGAGAGAGAAATAGAGACACGATAACAGAGAGAGAGAGAGAGACACGATAACAGAGAGAGAAATAGAGACACGATAACAGAGAGAGAGATAGAGACACGATAACAGAGAGAGAGATAGAGACACGATAACAGAGAGAGAGATAGAGACACGATAACAGAGAGAGAGAGATAGAGACACGATAACAGAGAGAGAGAGATAGAGACACGATAACAGAGAGAGAGATAGAGACACGATAACAGAGAGAGAGATAGAGACACGATAACAGAGAGAGAGATAGAGACACGATAACAGAGAGAGAGATAGAGACACGATAACAGAGAGAGAGAGATAGAGACACGATAACAGAGAGAGATAGAGACACGATAACAGAGAGAGAGAGATAGAGACACGGTAACAGAGAGAGAGAGATAGAGACACGATAACAGAGAGAGAGAGATAGAGACACGATAACAGAGAGAGAGATAGAGACACGATAACAGAGAGAGAGAGATAGAGACACGATAACAGAGAGAGAGATAGAGACACGATAACAGAGAGAGAGAGATAGAGACACGATAACAGAGAGAGAGATAGAGACACGATAACAGAGAGAGAGATAGAGACACGATAACAGAGAGAGAGATAGAGACACGATAACAGAGAGAGAGAGATAGAGACACGATAACAGAGAGAGAGATAGAGACACGATAACAGAGAGAGAGAGATAGAGACACGGTAACAGAGAGAGAGAGATAGAGACACGATAACAGAGAGAGAGAGATAGAGACACGATAACAGAGAGAGAGATAGAGACACGATAACAGAGAGAGAGATAGAGACACGATAACAGAGAGAGAGAGATAGAGACACGATAACAGAGAGAGAAATAGAGACACGATAACAAGAGAGAGAGATAGAGACACGATAACAGAGAGAGAAATAGAGACACGATAACAGAGAGAGTAATAGAGACACGATAACAGAGAGAGAGATAGAGACACGATAACAGAGAGAGAGATAGAGACACGATAACAGAGAGAGAGATAGAGACACGATAACAGAGAGAGAGAGATAGAGACACGATAACAGAGAGAGAGATAGAGACACGGTAACAGAGAGAGAGAGATAGAGACACGATAACAGAGAGAGAGATAGAGACACGATAACAGAGAGAGAGAGATAGAGACACGATAACAGAGAGAGAGAGATAGAGACACGATAACAGAAAGAGAGAGATAGAGACACGATAACAGAGAGAGAGAGATAGAGACACGATAACAGAGAGAGAAATAGAGACACGATAACAGAGAGAGAGAGATAGAGACACGATAACAGAGAGAGAGATAGAGACACGATAACAGAGAGAGATAGAGACACGATAACAGAGAGAGAGATAGAGACACGGTAACAGAGAGAGAAGGAGATAGAGCCACGATAACAGAGAGAGAAATAGAGACACGATAACAGAGAGAGAGAGATAGAGACACGGTAACAGAGAGAGAGAGATAGAGACACGATAACAGAGAGAGAAATAGAGACACGATAACAGAGAGAGAAATAGAGACACGATAACAGAGAGAGATAGAGACACGATAACAGAGAGAGAGATAGAGACACGATAACAGAGAGAGAGATAGAGACACGATAACAGAGAGAGAGAGATAGAGACACGATAACAGAGAGAGAGAGATAGAGACACGGTAACAGAGAGAGAGAGATAGAGACACGATAACAGAGAGAGAGAGATAGAGACACGATAACAGAGAGAGAGAAAGAGACACGATAACAGAGAGAGAGAGATAGAGACACGATAACAGAGAGAGAAATAGAGACACGATAACAGAGAGAGAGAGATAGAGACACGATAACAGAGAGAGAAATAGAGACACGATAACAGAGAGAGAGATAGAGACACGATAACAGAGAGAGAGATAGAGACACGATAACAGAGAGAGAGATAGAGACACGATAACAGAGAGAGAGATAGAGACACAATAACAGAGAGAGAGAGATAGAGACACGATAACAGAGAGAGATAGAGACACGGTAACAGAGAGAGAGAGATAGAGACACGATAACAGAGAGAGAGAGATAGAGACACGATAACAGAGAGAGAGAGATAGAGACACGATAACAGAGAGAGAGGTAGAGACTCGATAACAGAGAGATAGAGACACGATAACAGAGAGAGAGAGATAGAGACACGATAACAGAGAGAGAAATAGAGACACGATAACAGAGAGAGAGAGATAGAGACACGATAACAGAGAGAGAAATAGAGACACGATAACAGAGAGAGAGATAGAGACACGATAACAGAGAGAGAGAGATAGAGACACGGTAACAGAGAGAGAGAGATAGAGACACGATAACAGAGAGAGAGATAGAGACACGATAACAGAGAGAGAGAGAGAGACACGATAACAGAGAGAGAAATAGAGACACTATAACAGAGAGAGAGATAGAGACACGATAACAGAGAGAGAGATAGAGACACGATAACAGAGAGAGATAGAGACACGATAACAGAGAGAGAGAGATAGAGACACGATAACAGAGAGAGAGAGATAGAGACACGATAACAGAGAGAGAAATAGAGACACGATAACAGAGAGAGAGAGATAGAGACACGGTAACAGAGAGAGAGAGATAGAGACACGATAACAGAGAGAGAGATAGAGACACGATAACAGAGAGAGAGAGAGTGACACGATAACAGAGAGAGAAATAGAGACACGATAACAGAGAGAGAGATAGAGACACGATAACAGAGAGAGAAATAGAGACACGATAACAGAGAGAGAGATAGAGACACGATAACAGAGGGAGAGATAGAGACACGATAACAGAGAGAGAGAGATAGAGACACGATAACAGAGAGAGAAATAGAGACACGATAACAGAGAGAGAGAGATAGAGACACGATAACAGAGAGAGAGATAGAGACTCGATAACAGAGAGAGAGAGAGAGACACGATAACAGAGAGAGAGAGATAGAGACACGATAACAGAGAGAGAAATAGAGACACGATAACAGAGAGAGAGATAGAGACACGATAACAGAGAGAGAGATAGAGACACGATAACAGAGAGAGAGATAGAGACACGATAACAGAGAGAGAGATAGAGACACGATAACAGAGAGAGATAGAGACACGATAACAGTGAGAGAGAGATAGAGACACGATAACAGAGAGAGATAGAGACACGATAACAGAGAGAGAGATAGAGACACGATAACAGAGAGAGATAGAGACACGATAACAGAGAGAGAGAGATAGAGACACGATAACAGAGAGAGAGATAGAGACACGATAACAGAGAGAGAAATAGAGACACGAGAAAAGAGAGAGAGATGGAGACACGATAACAGAGAGAGAGATAGAGACACGATAACAGAGAGAGATAGAGACACGATAACAGAGAGAGAGATAGAGACACGGTAACAGAGAGAGAGAGATAGAGACACGAGAACAGAGAGAGAGAGATAGAAACACGATAACAGAGAGAGAGATAGAGACACGATAACAGAGAGAGAGATAGAGACACGATAACAGAGAGAGAGATAGAGACACGGTAACAGAGAGAGAGAGATAGAGACACGAGAACAGAGAGAGATAGAGATACGATAACAGAGAGAGATAGAGGCACGATAAAAGAGAGAGAGAGAGAGACACGATAACAGAGAGAGAAATAGAGACACGATAACAGAGAGAGAGAGATAGAGACACGATAACAGAGAGAGAGATAGAGACACGATAACAGAGAGAGAGATAGAGACACGATAACAGAGAGAGAGATAGAGACACGATAACAGAGAGAGAGAAAGAGACACGATAACAGAGAGAGAGATAGAGACACGAGAACAGAGAGAGATAGAGACACGATAACAGAGAGAGATCGAGACACGATAACAGACAGAAATAGAGACACGATAACAGAGAGAGAGATAGAGACACGATAACAGAGAGAGATAGAGACACGATAACAGAGAGAGAGAGATAGAGACACGATAACAGAGAGAGAGATAGAGACACGATAACAGAGAGAGAGAGATAGAGACACGATAACAGAGAGAGAGAGATAGAGACACGAGAACAGAGAGAGATACAGACACGATAACAGAGAGAGATAGAGACACGAGAACAGAGAGAGATAGAGACACGATAACAGAGAGAGAGATAGAGACACGATAACAGAGAGAGATAGAGACACGATAACAGAGAGAGAGAGACACGATAACAGAGAGAGAGATAGAGACACGATAACAGAGAGAGAGATAGAGACACGATAACAGAGAGAGAGATAGAGACACGATAACAGAGAGAGAGATAGAGACACGATAACAGAGAGAGAGAGATAGAGACACGATAACAGAGAGAGAGATAGAGACACGATAACAGAGAGATAGAGACACGATAACAGAGAGAGAAATAGAGACACGATAACAGAGAGAGAGAGATAGAGACACGATAACAGAGAGAGATAGAGACACGATAACAGAGAGAGAGAGATAGAGACGCGATAACAGAGAGAGAGATAGAGACACGATAACAGAGAGAGATAGAGACACGATAACAGAGAGAGAGAGAGAGAGACACGATAACAGAGAGAGAGATAGAGACACGATAACAGAGAGAGAGATAGAGACACGATAACAGAGAGAGAGAGATAGAGACGCGATAACAGAGAGAGAGATAGAGACACGATAACAGAGAGAGAGATAGAGACACGATAACAGAGAGAGAGATAGAGACACGATAACAGAGAGAGAGAGATAGAGACACGATAACAGAGAGAGAGATAGAGACACGATAACAGAGAGAGAGATAGAGACACGATAACAGAGAGAGAGAGAGAGACACGAAAACAGAGAGAGAGATAGAGACACGATAACAGAGAGAGAGATAGAGACACGATAACAGAGAGAGATAGAGACACGATAACAGAGAGAGAGAAATAGAGACACGAGAACAGAGAGAGATAGAGACACGATAACAGAGAGAGAGATAGAGACACGATAACAGAGAGAGAGATCGATACACGATAACAGAGAGAGATAGAGACACGATAACAGAGAGAGAGATAGAGACACGATAACAGAGAGAGAGATAGAGACACGATAACAGAGAGAGATAGAGACACGATAACAGAGAGAGAGATAGAGACACGGTAACAGAGAGAGAGAGAGATAGAGCCACGATAACAGAGAGAGAAATAGAGACACGATAACAGAGAGAGAGAGATAGAGACACGGTAACAGAGAGAGAGAGATAGAGACACGATAACAGAGAGAGAAATAGAGACACGATAACAGAGAGAGAAATAGAGACACGATAACAGAGAGAGATAGAGACACGATAACAGAGAGAGAGATAGAGACACGATAACAGAGAGAGAGATAGAGACACGATAACAGAGAGAGAGAGATAGAGACACGATAACAGAGAGAGAGAGATAGAGACACGGTAACAGAGAGAGAGAGATAGAGACACGATAACAGAGAGAGAGAGATAGAGACACGATAACAGAGAGAGAGAAAGAGACACGATAACAGAGAGAGAGAGATAGAGACACGATAACAGAGAGAGAAATAGAGACACGATAACAGAGAGAGAGAGATAGAGACACGATAACAGAGAGAGAAATAGAGACACGATAACAGAGAGAGAGATAGAGACACGATAACAGAGAGAGAGATAGAGACACGATAACAGAGAGAGAGATAGAGACACGATAACAGAGAGAGAGATAGAGACACAATAACAGAGAGAGAGAGATAGAGACACGATAACAGAGAGAGAGAGATAGAGACACGGTAACAGAGAGAGAGAGATAGAGACACGATAACAGAGAGAGAGAGATAGAGACACGATAACAGAGAGAGAGAGATAGAGACACGAAAACAGAGAGAGAGATAGAGACTCGATAACAGAGAGAGAGATAGAGACACGATAACAGAGAGAGAGAGATAGAGACACGATAACAGAGAGAGAAATAGAGACACGATAACAGAGAGAGAGAGATAGAGACACGATAACAGAGAGAGAAATAGAGACACGATAACAGAGAGAGAGATAGAGACACGATAACAGAGAGAGAGAGATAGAGACACGGTAACAGAGAGAGAGAGATAGAGACACGATAACAGAGAGAGAGATAGAGACACGATAACAGAGAGAGAGAGAGAGACACGATAACAGAGAGAGAAATAGAGACACTATAACAGAGAGAGAGATAGAGACACGATAACAGAGAGAGAGATAGAGACACGATAACAGAGAGAGATAGAGACACGATAACAGAGAGAGAGAGATAGAGACACGATAACAGAGAGAGAGAGATAGAGACACGATAACAGAGAGAGAAATAGAGACACGATAACAGAGAGAGAGAGATAGAGACACGGTAACAGAGAGAGAGAGATAGAGACACGATAACAGAGACAGAAATAGAGACACGATAACAGAGAGAGAGAGAGTGACACGATAACAAAGAGAGAAATAGAGACACGATAACAGAGAGAGAGATAGAGACACGATAACAGAGAGAGAAATAGAGACACGATAACAGAGAGAGAGATAGAGACACGATAACAGAGGGAGAGATAGAGACACGATAACAGAGAGAGAGAGATAGAGACACGATAACAGAGAGAGAAATAGAGACACGATAACAGAGAGAGAGAGATAGAGACACGATAACAGAGAGAGAGATAGAGACTCGATAACAGAGAGAGAGAGAGAGACACGATAACAGAGAGAGAGAGATAGAGACACGATAACAGAGAGAGAAATAGAGACACGATAACAGAGAGAGAGATAGAGACACGATAACAGAGAGAGAGATAGAGACACGATAACAGAGAGAGAGATAGAGACACGATAACAGAGAGAGAGATAGAGACACGATAACAGAGAGAGATAGAGACACGATAACAGTGAGAGAGAGATAGAGACACGATAACAGAGAGAGATAGAGACACGATAACAGAGAGAGAGATAGAGACACGATAACAGAGAGAGATAGAGACACGATAACAGAGAGAGAGAGATAGAGACACGATAACAGAGAGAGAGAGATAGAGACACGATAACAGAGAGAGAAATAGAGACACGAGAAAAGAGAGAGAGATGGAGACACGATAACAGAGAGAGAGATAGAGACACGATAACAGAGAGAGATAGAGACACGATAACAGAGAGAGAGATAGAGACACGGTAACAGAGAGAGAGAGATAGAGACACGAGAACAGAGAGAGAGAGATAGAGACACGATAACAGAGAGAGAGATAGAGACACGATAACAGAGAGAGAGATAGAGACACGATAACAGAGAGAGAGATAGAGACACGGTAACAGAGAGAGAGAGATAGAGACACGAGAACAGAGAGAGATAGAGATACGATAACAGAGAGAGATAGAGGCACGATAAAAGAGAGAGAGAGAGAGACACGATAACAGAGAGAGAAATAGAGACACGATAACAGAGAGAGAGAGATAGAGACACGATAACAGAGAGAGAGATAGAGACACGATAACAGAGAGAGAGATAGAGACACGATAACAGAGAGAGAGATAGAGACACGATAACAGAGAGAGAGAAAGAGACACGATAACAGAGAGAGAGATAGAGACACGAGAACAGAGAGAGATAGAGACACGATAACAGAGAGAGATCGAGACACGATAACAGACAGAAATAGAGACACGATAACAGAGAGAGAGATAGAGACACGATAACAGAGAGAGATAGAGACACGATAACAGAGAGAGAGAGATAGAGACACGATAACAGAGAGAGAGATAGAGACACGATAACAGAGAGAGAGAGATAGAGACACGATAACAGAGAGAGAGAGATAGAGACACGAGAACAGAGAGAGATACAGACACGATAACAGAGAGAGATAGAGACACGAGAACAGAGAGAGATAGAGACACGATAACAGAGAGAGAGATAGAGACACGATAACAGAGAGAGATAGAGACACGATAACAGAGAGAGAGAGACACGATAACAGAGAGAGAGATAGAGACACGATAACAGAGAGAGAGATAGAGACACGATAACAGAGAGAGAGATAGAGACACGATAACAGAGAGAGAGATAGAGACACGATAACAGAGAGAGAGAGATAGAGACACGATAACAGAGAGAGAGATAGAGACACGATAACAGAGAGATAGAGACACGATAACAGAGAGAGAAATAGAGACACGATAACAGAGAGAGAGAGATAGAGACACGATAACAGAGAGAGATAGAGACACGATAACAGAGAGAGAGAGATAGAGACGCGATAACAGAGAGAGAGATAGAGACACGATAACAGAGAGAGATAGAGACACGATAACAGAGAGAGCGAGAGAGAGACACGATAACAGAGAGAGAGATAGAGACACGATAACAGAGAGAGAGATAGAGACACGATAACAGAGAGAGAGAGATAGAGACGCGATAACAGAGAGAGAGATAGAGACACGATAACAGAGAGAGAGATAGAGACACGATAACAGAGAGAGAGATAGAGACACGATAACAGAGAGAGAGAGATAGAGACACGATAACAGAGAGAGAGAGATAGAGACACGATAACAGAGAGAGAGATAGAGACACGATAACAGAGAGAGAGAGAGAGACACGAAAACAGAGAGAGAGATAGAGACACGATAACAGAGAGAGAGATAGAGACACGATAACAGAGAGAGATAGAGACACGATAACAGAGAGAGAGAAATAGAGACACGAGAACAGAGAGAGATAGAGACACGATAACAGAGAGAGAGATAGAGACACGATAACAGAGAGAGAGATCGATACACGATAACAGAGAGAGATAGAGACACGATAACAGAGAGAGAGATAGAGACACGATAACAGAGAGAGAGATAGAGACACGATAACAGAGAGAGATAGAGACACGATAACAGAGAGAGAGATAGAGACACGATAACAGAGAGAGAGAGATAGAGACACGATAACAGAGAGAGAGAGATAGAGACACGATAACAGAGAGAGAAATAGAGACACGATAACAGAGAGAGAGAGAGAGACACGATAACAGAGAGAGAAATAGAGACACGATAACAGAGAGAGAGATAGAGACACGATAACAGAGAGAGAGAGATAGAGACACGGTAACAGAGAGAGAGATAGAGACACGATAACAGAGAGAGAGAGATAGAGACACGATAACAGAGAGAGAGAGATAGAGACACGATAACAGAGAGAGAAATAGAGACACGATAACAGAGAGATAGAGACACGATAACAGAGAGAGAGATAGAGACACGATAACAGAGAGAGAGATAGAGACACGATAACAGAGAGAGAGAGATAGAGACACGATAACAGAGAGAGATAGAGACACGATAACAGAGAGAGAGAGATAGAGACACGGTAACAGAGAGAGAGAGATAGAGACACGATAACAGAGAGAGAGAGATAGAGACACGATAACAGAGAGAGAGATAGAGACACGATAACAGAGAGAGAGATAGAGACACGATAACAGAGAGAGAGAGATAGAGACACGATAACAGAGAGAGAAATAGAGACACGATAACAGAGAGAGAGAGATAGAGACACGATAACAGGGAGAGAAATAGAGACACGATAACAGAGAGAGTAATAGAGACACGATAACAGAGAGAGAGATAGAGACACGATAACAGAGAGAGAGATAGAGACACGATAACAGAGAGAGAGATAGAGACACGATAACAGAGAGAGAGAGATAGAGACACGATAACAGAGAGAGAGAGATAGAGACACGGTAACAGAGAGAGAGAGATAGAGACACGATAACAGAGAGAGAGATAGAGACACGATAACAGAGAGAGAGAGATAGAGACACGATAACAGAGAGAGAGAGATAGAGACACGATAACAGAGAGAGAGAGATAGAGACACGGTAACAGAGAGAGAGAGATAGAGACACGATAACAGAGAGAGAAATAGAGACACGATAACAGAGAGAGAGAGATAGAGACACGATAACAGAGAGAGAGATAGAGACACGATAACAGAGAGAGATAGAGACACGATAACAGAGAGAGAGATAGAGACACGGTAACAGAGAGAGAGAGATAGAGACACGATAACGGAGAGAGAAATAGAGACACGATAACAGAGAGAGAAATAGAGACACGATAACAGAGAGAGAGATAGAGACACGATAACAGAGAGAGAGATAGAGACACGATAACAGAGAGAGAGATAGAGACACGATAACAGAGAGAGAGAGATAGAGACACGATAACAGAGAGAGAGATAGAGACACGATAACAGAGAGAGAGAGATAGAGACACGATAACAGAGAGAGAAATAGAGACACGATAACAGAGAGAGAGAGATAGAGACACGATAACAGAGAGAGAAATAGAGACACGATAACAGAGAGGGAGATAGAGACACGATAACAGAGAGAGAGATAGAGACACGATAACAGAGAGAGAGATAGAGACACGATAACAGAGAGAGAGATAGAGACACGATAACAGAGAGAGAGAGATAGAGACACGATAACAGAGAGAGAGAGATAGAGACACGGTAACAGAGAGAGAGAGATAGAGACACGATAACAGAGAGAGAGAGATAGAGACACGATAACAGAGAGAGAGAGATAGAGACACGATAACAGAGAGAGAGATAGAGACTCGATAACAGAGAGAGAGATAGAGACACGATAACAGAGAGAGAGAGATAGAGACACGATAACAGAGAGAGAAATAGAGACACGATAACAGAGAGAGAGAGATAGAGACACGATAACAGAGAGAGAAATAGAGACACGATAACAGAGAGAGAGATAGAGACACGATAACAGAGAGAGAGAGATAGAGACACGGTAACAGAGAGAGAGAGATAGAGACACGATAACAGAGAGAGAGATAGAGACACGATAACAGAGAGAGAGAGAGAGACACGATAACAGAGAGAGAAATAGAGACACTATAACAGAGAGAGAGATAGAGACACGATAACAGAGAGAGAGATAGAGACACGATAACAGAGAGAGATAGAGACACGATAACAGAGAGAGAGAGATAGAGACACGATAACAGAGAGAGAGAGATAGAGACACGATAACAGAGAGAGAAATAGAGACACGATAACAGAGAGAGAGAGATAGAGACACGGTCACAGAGAGAGAGAGATAGAGACACGATAACAGAGAGAGAGATAGAGACACGATAACAGAGAGAGAGAGAGTGACACGATAACAGAGAGAGAAATAGAGACACGATAACAGAGAGAGAGATAGAGACACGATAACAGAGAGAGAAATAGAGACACGATAACAGAGAGAGAGAGATAGAGACACGATAACAGAGGGAGAGATAGAGACACGATAACAGAGAGAGAGAGATAGAGACACGATAACAGAGAGAGAAATAGAGACACGATAACAGAGAGAGAGAGATAGAGACACGATAACAGAGAGAGAGATAGAGACTCGATAACAGAGAGAGAGAGAGAGACACGATAACAGAGAGAGAGAGATAGAGACACGATAACAGAGAGAGAAATAGAGACACGATAACAGAGAGAGAGATAGAGACACGATAACAGAGAGAGAGATAGAGACACGATAACAGAGAGAGAGATAGAGACACGATAACAGAGAGAGAGATAGAGACACGATAACAGAGAGAGAGATAGAGACACGATAACAGAGAGAGATAGAGACACGATAACAGTGAGAGAGAGATAGAGACACGATAACAGAGAGAGATAGAGACACGATAACAGAGAGAGAGATAGAGACACGATAACAGAGAGAGATAGAGACACGATAACAGAGAGAGAGAGATAGAGACACGATAACAGAGAGAGAGATAGAGACACGATAACAGAGAGAGAAATAGAGACACGAGAAAAGAGAGAGAGATGGAGACACGATAACAGAGAGAGAGATAGAGACACGATAACAGAGAGAGATAGAGACACGATAACAGAGAGAGAGATAGAGACACGGTAACAGAGAGAGAGAGATAGAGACACGAGAACAGAGAGAGAGAGATAGAGACACGATAACAGAGAGAGAGATAGAGACACGATAACAGAGAGAGAGATAGAGACACGATAACAGAGAGAGAGATCGAGACACGGTAACAGAGAGAGAGAGATAGAGACACGAGAACAGAGAGAGATAGAGATACGATAACAGAGAGAGATAGAGGCACGATAAAAGAGAGAGAGAGAGAGACACGATAACAGAGAGAGAAATAGAGACACGATAACAGAGAGAGAGAGATAGAGACACGATAACAGAGAGAGAGATAGAGACACGATAACAGAGAGAGAGATAGAGACACGATAACAGAGAGAGAGATAGAGACACGATAACAGAGAGAGAGAAAGAGACACGATAACAGAGAGAGAGATAGAGACACGAGAACAGAGAGAGATAGAGACACGATAACAGAGAGAGATCGAGACACGATAACAGACAGAAATAGAGACACGATAACAGAGAGAGAGATAGAGACACGATAACAGAGAGAGATAGAGACACGATAACAGAGAGAGAGAGATAGAGACACGATAACAGAGAGAGAGATTGAGACACGATAACAGAGAGAGAGAGATAGAGACACGATAACAGAGAGAGAGAGATAGAGACACGAGAACAGAGAGAGATAGAGACACGATAACAGAGAGAGATAGAGACACGAGAACAGAGAGAGATAGAGACACGATAACAGAGAGAGAGATAGAGACACGATAACAGAGAGAGATAGATACACGATAACAGAGAGAGAGAGACACGATAACAGAGAGAGAGATAGAGACACGATAACAGAGAGAGAGATAGAGACACGATAACAGAGAGAGAGATAGAGACACGATAACAGAGAGAGAGATAGAGACACGATAACAGAGAGAGAGAGATAGAGACACGATAACAGAGAGAGAGATAGAGACACGATAACAGAGAGATAGAGACACGATAACAGAGAGAGAAATAGAGACACGATAACAGAGAGAGAGAGATAGAGACACGATAACAGAGAGAGATAGAGACACGATAACAGAGAGAGATCGAGACACGATAACAGACAGAAATAGAGACACGATAACAGAGAGAGAGACAGAGACACGATAACAGAGAGAGATAGAGACACGGTAACAGAGAGAGAGAGATAGAGACACGAGAACAGAGAGAGATAGAGATACGATAACAGAGAGAGATAGAGGCACGATAAAAGAGAGAGAGAGAGAGACACGATAACAGAGAGAGAAATAGAGACACGATAACAGAGAGAGAGAGATAGAGACACGATAACAGAGAGAGAGATAGAGACACGATAACAGAGAGAGAGATAGAGACACGATAACAGAGAGAGAGATAGAGACACGATAACAGAGAGAGAGAAAGAGACACGATAACAGAGAGAGAGATAGAGACACGAGAACAGAGAGAGATAGAGACACGATAACAGAGAGAGATCGAGACACGATAACAGACAGAAATAGAGACACGATAACAGAGAGAGAGATAGAGACACGATAACAGAGAGAGATAGAGACACGATAACAGAGAGAGAGAGATAGAGACACGATAACAGAGAGAGAGATAGAGACACGATAACAGAGAGGGAGAGATAGAGACACGATAACAGAGAGAGAGAGATAGAGACACGAGAACAGAGAGAGATACAGACACGATAACAGAGAGAGATAGAGACACGAGAACAGAGAGAGATAGAGACACGATAACAGAGAGAGAGATAGAGACACGATAACAGAGAGAGATAGAGACACGATAACAGAGAGAGAGAGACACGATAACAGAGAGAGAGATAGAGACACGATAACAGAGAGAGAGATAGAGACACGATAACAGAGAGAGAGATAGAGACACGATAACAGAGAGAGAGATAGAGACACGATAACAGAGAGAGAGAGATAGAGACACGATAACAGAGAGAGAGATAGAGACACGATAACAGAGAGATAGAGACACGATAACAGAGAGAGAAATAGAGACACGATAACAGAGAGAGAGAGATAGAGACACGATAACAGAGAGAGATAGAGACACGATAACAGAGAGAGAGAGATAGAGACGCGATAACAGAGAGAGAGATAGAGACACGATAACAGAGAGAGATAGAGACACGATAACAGAGAGAGAGAGAGAGAGACACGATAACAGAGAGAGAGATAGAGACACGATAACAGAGAGAGAGATAGAGACACGATAACAGAGAGAGAGAGATAGAGACGCGATAACAGAGAGAGAGATAGAGACACGATAACAGAGAGAGAGATAGAGACACGATAACAGAGAGAGAGATAGAGACACGATAACAGAGAGAGAGAGATAGAGACACGATAACAGAGAGAGAGAGATAGAGACACGATAACAGAGAGAGAGATAGAGACACGATAACAGAGAGAGAGAGAGAGACACGAAAACAGAGAGAGAGATAGAGACACGATAACAGAGAGAGAGATAGAGACACGATAACAGAGAGAGATAGAGACACGATAACAGAGAGAGAGAAATAGAGACACGAGAACAGAGAGAGATAGAGACACGATAACAGAGAGAGAGATAGAGACACGATAACAGAGAGAGAGATCGATACACGATAACAGAGAGAGATAGAGACACGATAACAGAGAGAGAGATAGAGACACGATAACAGAGAGAGAGATAGAGACACGATAACAGAGAGAGATAGAGACACGATAACAGAGAGAGAGATAGAGACACGATAACAGAGAGAGAGAGATAGAGACACGATAACAGAGAGAGAGAGATAGAGACACGATAACAGAGAGAGAAATAGAGACACGATAACAGAGAGAGAGAGAGAGACACGATAACAGAGAGAGAAATAGAGACACGATAACAGAGAGAGAGATAGAGACACGATAACAGAGAGAGAGAGATAGAGACACGGTAACAGAGAGAGAGATAGAGACACGATAACAGAGAGAGAGAGATAGAGACACGATAACAGAGAGAGAGAGATAGAGACACGATAACAGAGAGAGAAATAGAGACACGATAGCAGAGAGATAGAGACACGATAACAGAGAGAGAGATAGAGACACGATAACAGAGAGAGAGATAGAGACACGATAACAGAGAGAGAGAGATAGAGACACGATAACAGAGAGAGATAGAGACACGATAACAGAGAGAGAGAGATAGAGACACGGTAACAGAGAGAGAGAGATAGAGACACGATAACAGAGAGAGAGAGATAGAGACACGATAACAGAGAGAGAGATAGAGACACGATAACAGAGAGAGAGATAGAGACACGATAACAGAGAGAGAGATAGAGACACGATAACAGAGAGAGAAATAGAGACACGATAACAGAGAGAGAGAGATAGAGACACGATAACAGAGAGAGAAATAGAGACACGATAACAGAGAGAGTAATAGAGACACGATAACAGAGAGAGAGATAGAGATACGATAACAGAGAGAGAGATAGAGACACGATAACAGAGAGAGAGATAGAGACACGATAACAGAGAGAGAGAGATAGAGACACGATAACAGAGAGAGAGAGATAGAGACACGGTAACAGAGAGAGAGAGATAGAGACACGATAACAGAGAGAGAGATAGAGACACGATAACAGAGAGAGAGAGATAGAGACACGATAACAGAGAGAGAGAGATAGAGACACGATAACAGAGAGAGAGAGATAGAGACACGGTAAAAGAGAGAGAGAGATAGAGACACGATAACAGAGAGAGAAATAGAGACACGATAACAGAGAGAGAGAGATAGAGACACGATAACAGAGAGAGAGATAGAGACACGATAACAGAGAGAGATAGAGACACGATAACAGAGAGAGAGATAGAGACACGGTAACAGAGAGAGAGAGATAGAGACACGATAACGGAGAGAGAAATAGAGACACGATAACAGAGAGAGAAATAGAGACACGATAACAGAGAGAGAGATAGAGACACGATAACAGAGAGAGAGATAGAGACACGATAACAGAGAGAGAGATAGAGACACGATAACAGAGAGAGAGAGATAGAGACACGATAACAGAGAGAGAGAGATAGAGACACGGTAACAGAGAGAGAGAGATAGAGACACGATAACAGAGAGAGAGAGATAGAGACACGATAACAGAGAGAGAGATAGAGACACGATAACAGAGAGAGAGAGATAGAGACACGATAACAGAGAGAGAAATAGAGACACGATAACAGAGAGAGAGAGATAGAGACACGATAACAGAGAGAGAAATAGAGACACGATAACAGAGAGGGAGATAGAGACACGATAACAGAGAGAGAGATAGAGACACGATAACTGAGAGAGAGATAGAGACACGATAACAGAGAGAGAGATAGAGACACGATAACAGAGAGAGAGAGATAGAGACACGATAACAGAGAGAGAGAGATAGAGACACGGTAACAGAGAGAGAGAGATAGAGACACGATAACAGAGAGAGAGAGATAGAGACACGATAACAGAGAGAGAGAGATAGAGACACGATAACAGAGAGAGAGATAGAGACTCGATAACAGAGAGAGAGATAGAGACACGATAACAGAGAGAGAGAGATAGAGACACGATAACAGAGAGAGAAATAGAGACACGATAACAGAGAGAGAGAGATAGAGACACGATAACAGAGAGAGAAATAGAGACACGATAACAGAGAGAGAGATAGAGACACGATAACAGAGAGAGAGAGATAGAGACACGGTAACAGAGAGAGAGAGATAGAGACACGATAACAGAGAGAGAGATAGAGACACGATAACAGAGAGAGAGAGAGAGACACGATAACAGAGAGAGAAATAGAGACACTATAACAGAGAGAGAGATAGAGACACGATAACAGAGAGAGAGATAGAGACACGATAACAGAGAGAGATAGAGACACGATAACAGAGAGAGAGAGATAGAGACACGATAACAGAGAGAGAGAGATAGAGACACGATAACAGAGAGAGAAATAGAGACACGATAACAGAGAGAGAGAGATAGAGACACGGTCACAGAGAGAGAGAGATAGAGACACGATAACAGAGAGAGAGATAGAGACACGATAACAGAGAGAGAGAGAGTGACACGATAACAGAGAGAGAAATAGAGACACGATAACAGAGAGAGAGATAGAGACACGATAACAGAGAGAGAAATAGAGACACGATAACAGAGAGAGAGATAGAGACACGATAACAGAGGGAGAGATAGAGACACGATAACAGAGAGAGAGAGATAGAGACACGATAACAGAGAGAGAAATAGAGACACGATAACAGAGAGAGAGAGATAGAGACACGATAACAGAGAGAGAGATAGAGACTCGATAACAGAGAGAGAGAGAGAGACACGATAACAGAGAGAGAGAGATAGAGACACGATAACAGAGAGAGAAATAGAGACACGATAACAGAGAGAGAGATAGAGACACGATAACAGAGAGAGAGATAGAGACACGATAACAGAGAGAGAGAGACACGATAACAGAGAGAGAGATAGAGACACGATAACAGAGAGAGAGATAGAGACACGATAACAGAGAGAGAGATAGAGACACGATAACAGAGAGAGAGATAGAGACACGATAACAGAGAGAGAGAGATAGAGACACGATAACAGAGAGAGAGATAGAGACACGATAACAGAGAGATAGAGACACGATAACAGAGAGAGAAATAGAGACACGATAACAGAGAGAGAGAGATAGAGACACGATAACAGAGAGAGATAGAGACACGATAACAGAGAGAGAGAGATAGAGACGCGATAACAGAGAGAGAGATAGAGACACGATAACAGAGAGAGATAGAGACACGATAACAGAGAGAGAGAGAGAGAGACACGATAACAGAGAGAGAGATAGAGACACGATAACAGAGAGAGAGATAGAGACACGATAACAGAGAGAGAGAGATAGAGACGCGATAACAGAGAGAGAGATAGAGACACGATAACAGAGAGAGAGATAGAGACACGATAACAGAGAGAGAGATAGAGACACGATAACAGAGAGAGAGAGATAGAGACACGATAACAGAGAGAGAGAGATAGAGACACGATAACAGAGAGAGAGATAGAGACACGATAACAGAGAGAGAGAGAGAGACACGAAAACAGAGAGAGAGATAGAGACACGATAACAGAGAGAGAGATAGAGACACGATAACAGAGAGAGATAGAGACACGATAACAGAGAGAGAGAAATAGAGACACGAGAACAGAGAGAGATAGAGACACGATAACAGAGAGAGAGATAGAGACACGATAACAGAGAGAGAGATCGATACACGATAACAGAGAGAGATAGAGACACGATAACAGAGAGAGAGATAGAGACACGATAACAGAGAGAGAGATAGAGACACGATAACAGAGAGAGATAGAGACACGATAACAGAGAGAGAGATAGAGACACGATAACAGAGAGAGAGAGATAGAGACACGATAACAGAGAGAGAGAGATAGAGACACGATAACAGAGAGAGAAATAGAGACACGATAACAGAGAGAGAGAGAGAGACACGATAACAGAGAGAGAAATAGAGACACGATAACAGAGAGAGAGATAGAGACACGATAACAGAGAGAGAGAGATAGAGACACGGTAACAGAGAGAGAGATAGAGACACGATAACAGAGAGAGAGAGATAGAGACACGATAACAGAGAGAGAGAGATAGTGACACGATAACAGAGAGAGAAATAGAGACACGATAACAGAGAGATAGAGACACGATAACAGAGAGAGAGATAGAGACACGATAACAGAGAGAGAGATAGAGACACGATAACAGAGAGAGAGAGATAGAGACACGATAACAGAGAGAGATAGAGACACGATAACAGAGAGAGAGAGATAGAGACACGGTAACAGAGAGAGAGAGATAGAGACACGATAACAGAGAGAGAGAGATAGAGACACGATAACAGAGAGAGAGATAGAGACACGATAACAGAGAGAGAGATAGAGACACGATAACAGAGAGAGAGATAGAGACACGATAACAGAGAGAGAAATAGAGACACGATAACAGAGAGAGAGAGATAGAGACACGATAACAGAGAGAGAAATAGAGACACGATAACAGAGAGAGTAATAGAGACACGATAACAGAGAGAGAGATAGAGACACGATAACAGAGAGAGAGATAGAGACACGATAACAGAGAGAGAGATAGAGACACGATAACAGAGAGAGAGAGATAGAGACACGATAACAGAGAGAGAGAGATAGAGACACGGTAACAGAGAGAGAGAGATAGAGACACGATAACAGAGAGAGAGATAGAGACACGATAACAGAGAGAGAGAGATAGAGACACGATAACAGAGAGAGAGAGATAGAGACACGATAACAGAGAGAGAGAGATAGAGACACGGTAACAGAGAGAGAGAGATAGAGACACGATAACAGAGAGAGAAATAGAGACACGATAACAGAGAGAGAGAGATAGAGACACGATAACAGAGAGAGAGATAGAGACACGATAACAGAGAGAGATAGAGACACGATAACAGAGAGAGAGATAGAGACACGGTAACAGAGAGAGAGAGATAGAGACACGATAACGGAGAGAGAAATAGAGACACGATAACAGAGAGAGAAATAGAGACACGATAACAGAGAGAGAGATAGAGACACGATAACAGAGAGAGAGATAGAGACACGATAACAGAGAGAGAGATAGAGACACGATAACAGAGAGAGAGAGATAGAGACACGATAACAGAGAGAGAGAGATAGAGACACGGTAACAGAGAGAGAGAGATAGAGACACGATAACAGAGAGAGAGAGATAGAGACACGATAACAGAGAGAGAGATAGAGACACGATAACAGAGAGAGAGAGATAGAGACACGATAACAGAGAGAGAAATAGAGACACGATAACAGAGAGAGAGAGATAGAGACACGATAACAGAGAGAGAAATAGAGACACGATAACAGAGAGGGAGATAGAGACACGATAACAGAGAGAGAGATAGAGACACGATAACTGAGAGAGAGATAGAGACACGATAACAGAGAGAGAGATAGAGACACGATAACAGAGAGAGAGAGATAGAGACACGATAACAGAGAGAGAGAGATAGAGACACGGTAACAGAGAGAGAGAGATAGAGACACGATAACAGAGAGAGAGAGATAGAGACACGATAACAGAGAGAGAGAGATAGAGACACGATAACAGAGAGAGAGATAGAGACTCGATAACAGAGAGAGAGATAGAGACACGATAACAGAGAGAGAAATAGAGACACGATAACAGAGAGAGAGAGATAGAGACACGGTCACAGAGAGAGAGAGATAGAGACACGATAACAGAGAGAGAGATAGAGACACGATAACAGAGAGAGAGAGAGTGACACGATAACAGAGAGAGAAATAGAGACACGATAACAGAGAGAGAGATAGAGACACGATAACAGAGAGAGAAATAGAGACACGATAACAGAGAGAGAGATAGAGACACGATAACAGAGGGAGAGATAGAGACACGATAACAGAGAGAGAGAGATAGAGACACGATAACAGAGAGAGAAATAGAGACACGATAACAGAGAGAGAGAGATAGAGACACGATAACAGAGAGAGAGATAGAGACTCGATAACAGAGAGAGAGAGAGAGACACGATAACAGAGAGAGAGAGATAGAGACACGATAACAGAGAGAGAAATAGAGACACGATAACAGAGAGAGAGATAGAGACACGATAACAGAGAGAGAGATAGAGACACGATAACAGAGAGAGAGAGACACGATAACAGAGAGAGAGATAGAGACACGATAACAGAGAGAGAGATAGAGACACGATAACAGAGAGAGAGATAGAGACACGATAACAGAGAGAGAGATAGAGACACGATAACAGAGAGAGAGAGATAGAGACACGATAACAGAGAGAGAGATAGAGACACGATAACAGAGAGATAGTGACACGATAACAGAGAGAGAAATAGAGACACGATAACAGAGAGAGAGAGATAGAGACACGATAACAGAGAGAGATAGAGACACGATAACAGAGAGAGAGAGATAGAGACGCGATAACAGAGAGAGAGATAGAGACACGATAACAGAGAGAGATAGAGACACGATAACAGAGAGAGAGAGAGAGAGACACGATAACAGAGAGAGAGATAGAGACACGATAACAGAGAGAGAGATAGAGACACGATAACAGAGAGAGAGAGATAGAGACGCGATAACAGAGAGAGAGATAGAGACACGATAACAGAGAGAGAGATAGAGACACGATAACAGAGAGAGAGATAGAGACACGATAACAGAGAGAGAGAGATAGAGACACGATAACAGAGAGAGAGAGATAGAGACACGATAACAGAGAGAGAGATAGAGACACGATAACAGAGAGAGAGAGAGAGACACGAAAACAGAGAGAGAGATAGAGACACGATAACAGAGAGAGAGATAGAGACACGATAACAGAGAGAGATAGAGACACGATAACAGAGAGAGAGAAATAGAGACACGAGAACAGAGAGAGATAGAGACACGATAACAGAGAGAGAGATAGAGACACGATAACAGAGAGAGAGATCGATACACGATAACAGAGAGAGATAGAGACACGATAACAGAGAGAGAGATAGAGACACGATAACAGAGAGAGAGATAGAGACACGATAACAGAGAGAGATAGAGACACGATAACAGAGAGAGAGATAGAGACACGATAACAGAGAGAGAGAGATAGAGACACGATAACAGAGAGAGAGAGATAGAGACACGATAACAGAGAGAGAAATAGAGACACGATAACAGAGAGAGAGAGAGAGACACGATAACAGAGAGAGAAATAGAGACACGATAACAGAGAGAGAGATAGAGACACGATAACAGAGAGAGAGAGATAGAGACACGGTAACAGAGAGAGAGATAGAGACACGATAACAGAGAGAGAGAGATAGAGACACGATAACAGAGAGAGAGAGATAGAGACACGATAACAGAGAGAGAAATAGAGACACGATAACAGAGAGATAGAGACACGATAACAGAGAGAGAGATAGAGACACGATAACAGAGAGAGAGATAGAGACACGATAACAGAGAGAGAGAGATAGAGACACGATAACAGAGAGAGATAGAGACACGATAACAGAGAGAGAGAGATAGAGACACGGTAACAGAGAGAGAGAGATAGAGACACGATAACAGAGAGAGAGAGATAGAGACACGATAACAGAGAGAGAGATAGAGACACGATAACAGAGAGAGAGATAGAGACACGATAACAGAGAGAGAGATAGAGACACGATAACAGAGAGAGAAATAGAGACACGATAACAGAGAGAGAGAGATAGAGACACGATAACAGAGAGAGAAATAGAGACACGATAACAGAGAGAGTAATAGAGACACGATAACAGAGAGAGAGATAGAGACACGATAACAGAGAGAGAGATAGAGACACGATAACAGAGAGAGAGATAGAGACACGATAACAGAGAGAGAGAGATAGAGACACGATAACAGAGAGAGAGAGATAGAGACACGGTAACAGAGAGAGAGAGATAGAGACACGATAACAGAGAGAGAGATAGAGACACGATAACAGAGAGAGAGAGATAGAGACACGATAACAGAGAGAGAGAGATAGAGACACGATAACAGAGAGAGAGAGATAGAGACACGGTAACAGAGAGAGAGAGATAGAGACACGATAACAGAGAGAGAAATAGAGACACGATAACAGAGAGAGAGAGATAGAGACACGATAACAGAGAGAGAGATAGAGACACGATAACAGAGAGAGATAGAGACACGATAACAGAGAGAGAGATAGAGACACGGTAACAGAGAGAGAGAGATAGAGACACGATAACGGAGAGAGAAATAGAGACACGATAACAGAGAGAGAAATAGAGACACGATAACAGAGAGAGAGATAGAGACACGATAACAGAGAGAGAGATAGAGACACGATAACAGAGAGAGAGATAGAGACACGATAACAGAGAGAGAGAGATAGAGACACGATAACAGAGAGAGAGAGATAGAGACACGGTAACAGAGAGAGAGAGATAGAGACACGATAACAGAGAGAGAGAGATAGAGACACGATAACAGAGAGAGAGATAGAGACACGATAACAGAGAGAGAGAGATAGAGACACGATAACAGAGAGAGAAATAGAGACACGATAACAGAGAGAGAGAGATAGAGACACGATAACAGAGAGAGAAATAGAGACACGATAACAGAGAGGGAGATAGAGACACGATAACAGAGAGAGAGATAGAGACACGATAACTGAGAGAGAGATAGAGACACGATAACAGAGAGAGAGATAGAGACACGATAACAGAGAGAGAGAGATAGAGACACGATAACAGAGAGAGAGAGATAGAGACACGGTAACAGAGAGAGAGAGATAGAGACACGATAACAGAGAGAGAGAGATAGAGACACGATAACAGAGAGAGAGAGATAGAGACACGATAACAGAGAGAGAGATAGAGACTCGATAACAGAGAGAGAGATAGAGACACGATAACAGAGAGAGAGAGATAGAGACACGATAACAGAGAGAGAAATAGAGACACGATAACAGAGAGAGAGAGATAGAGACACGATAACAGAGAGAGAAATAGAGACACGATAACAGAGAGAGAGATAGAGACACGATAACAGAGAGAGAGAGATAGAGACACGGTAACAGAGAGAGAGAGATAGAGACACGATAACAGAGAGAGAGATAGAGACACGATAACAGAGAGAGAGAGAGAGACACGATAACAGAGAGAGAAATAGAGACACTATAACAGAGAGAGAGATAGAGACACGATAACAGAGAGAGAGATAGAGACACGATAACAGAGAGAGATAGAGACACGATAACAGAGAGAGAGAGATAGAGACACGATAACAGAGAGAGAGAGATAGAGACACGATAACAGAGAGAGAAATAGAGACACGATAACAGAGAGAGAGAGATAGAGACACGGTCACAGAGAGAGAGAGATAGAGACACGATAACAGAGAGAGAGATAGAGACACGATAACAGAGAGAGAGAGAGTGACACGATAACAGAGAGAGAAATAGAGACACGATAACAGAGAGAGAGATAGAGACACGATAACAGAGAGAGAAATAGAGACACGATAACAGAGAGAGAGATAGAGACACGATAACAGAGGGAGAGATAGAGACACGATAACAGAGAGAGAGAGATAGAGACACGATAACAGAGAGAGAAATAGAGACACGATAACAGAGAGAGAGAGATAGAGACACGATAACAGAGAGAGAGATAGAGACTCGATAACAGAGAGAGAGAGAGAGACACGATAACAGAGAGAGAGAGATAGAGACACGATAACAGAGAGAGAAATAGAGACACGATAACAGAGAGAGAGATAGAGACACGATAACAGAGAGAGAGATAGAGACACGATAACAGAGAGAGAGATAGAGACACGATAACAGAGAGAGAGATAGAGACACGATAACAGAGAGAGAGATAGAGACACGATAACAGAGAGAGATAGAGACACGATAACAGTGAGAGAGAGATAGAGACACGATAACAGAGAGAGATAGAGACACGATAACAGAGAGAGAGATAGAGACACGATAACAGAGAGAGATAGAGACACGATAACAGAGAGAGAGAGATAGAGACACGATAACAGAGAGAGAGATAGAGACACGATAACAGAGAGAGAAATAGAGACACGAGAAAAGAGAGAGAGATGGAGACACGATAACAGAGAGAGAGATAGAGACACGATAACAGAGAGAGATAGAGACACGATAACAGAGAGAGAGATAGAGACACGGTAACAGAGAGAGAGAGATAGAGACACGAGAACAGAGAGAGAGAGATAGAGACACGATAACAGAGAGAGAGATAGAGACACGATAACAGAGAGAGAGATAGAGACACGATAACAGAGAGAGAGATAGAGACACGGTAACAGAGAGAGAGAGATAGAGACACGAGAACAGAGAGAGATAGAGATACGATAACAGAGAGAGATAGAGGCACGATAAAAGAGAGAGAGAGAGAGACACGATAACAGAGAGAGAAATAGAGACACGATAACAGAGAGAGAGAGATAGAGACACGATAACAGAGAGAGAGATAGAGACACGATAACAGAGAGAGAGATAGAGACACGATAACAGAGAGAGAGATAGAGACACGATAACAGAGAGAGAGAAAGGGACACGATAACAGAGAGAGAGATAGAGACACGAGAACAGAGAGAGATAGAGACACGATAACAGAGAGAGATCGAGACACGATAACAGACAGAAATAGAGACACGATAACAGAGAGAGAGATAGAGACACGATAACAGAGAGAGATAGAGACACGATAACAGAGAGAGAGAGATAGAGACACGATAACAGAGAGAGAGATAGAGACACGATAACAGAGAGAGAGAGATAGAGACACGATAACAGAGAGAGAGAGATAGAGACACGAGAACAGAGAGAGATAGAGACACGATAACAGAGAGAGATAGAGACACGAGAACAGAGAGAGATAGAGACACGATAACAGAGAGAGAGATAGAGACACGATAACAGAGAGAGATAGATACACGATAACAGAGAGAGAGAGACACGATAACAGAGAGAGAGATAGAGACACGATAACAGAGAGAGAGATAGAGACACGATAACAGAGAGAGAGATAGAGACACGATAACAGAGAGAGAGATAGAGACACGATAACAGAGAGAGAGAGATAGAGACACGATAACAGAGAGAGAGATAGAGACACGATAACAGAGAGATAGAGACACGATAACAGAGAGAGAAATAGAGACACGATAACAGAGAGAGAGAGATAGAGACACGATAACAGAGAGAGATAGAGACACGATAACAGAGAGAGAGAGATAGAGACGCTTTAACAGAGAGAGAGATAGAGACACGATAACAGAGAGAGCGAAATACACGAGAACAGAGAGAGATAGAGACACGATAACAGAGAGAGAGATAGAGACACGATAACAGAGAGAGAGATCGATACACGATAACAGAGAGAGATAGAGACACGATAACAGAGAGAGAGATAGAGACACGATAACAGAGAGAGAGATAGAGACACGATAACAGAGAGAGATAGGGACACGATAACAGAGAGAGAGATAGAGACACGATAACAGAGAGAGAGAGATAGAGACACGATAACAGAGAGAGATAGAGACACGATAACAGAGAGAGAGATAGAGACACGATAACAGAGAGAGAGATAGAGACACGATAACAGAGAGAGATAGAGACACGATAACAGAGAGAGATAGAGACACGATAACAGAGAGAGAGATAGAGACACGATAACAGAGAGAGAGATAGAGACACGATAACAGAGAGAGATAGAGACACGATAACAGAGAGAGAGAGATAGAGACACGAGAACAGAGAGAGAGATAGAGACACGATAACAGAGAGAGATAGAGACACGATAACAGAGAGAGAGATAGAGACACGATAACAGAGAGAGAGATAGAGACACGATAACAGAGAGAGATAGAGACACGATAACAGAGAGAGAGATAGAGACACGATAACAGAGAGAGAGATAGAGACACGATAACAGAGAGAGATAGAGACACGATAACAGAGAGAGAGAGATAGAGACACGAGAACAGAGAGAGAGATAGAGACACGATAACAGAGAGAGATAGAGACACGATAACAGAGAGAGAGATAGAGACACGATAAGTAGAATAGACAGTATTACAGTATTACAGATAGAGACACGATAGTAGAATAGACAGTATTACAGTTGATAAGGAGGATGTGCAGGATATTCTGGAGGGTCTGAAAATAGATAAATCCCCTGGTCCGGATGGGATTTATCCAAGGATTCTCTGGGAGGCAAGAGAAGTGATTGCAGAGCCTCTGGCTCTGATCTTCAGGTCGTCGTTGGCCTCTGGTATCGTACCAGAAGATTGGAGGTTAGCGAATGTTGTCCCATTGTTTAAGAAGGGGAACAGAGACTTCCCCGGGAATTATAGACCGGTGAGTCTCACTTCTGTTGTCGGCAAGATGTTGGAAAAAATTATAAGGGATAGGATTTATAGGTATTTGGAGAGTAATGAATTGATAGGTGATAGTCAGCATGGTTTTGTGGCAGGTAGGTCGTGCCTTACTAACCTTATTGAGTTTTTTGAGAAAGTGACCAAGGAGGTGGATGGGGGCAAGGCAGTGGACGTGGTATATATGGATTTTAGTAAGGCGTTTGATAAGGTTCACCATGGTAGGCTTCTGCAGAAAATGCAGATGTATGGGATTGGGGGTGATCTAGGAAATTGGATCAGGAATTGGCTAGCGGATAGGAAACAGAGGGTGGTGGTTGATAGTAAATATTCATCATGGAGTGCGGTTACAAGTGGTGTACCTCAGGGATCTGTTTTGGGGCCACTGCTGTTTGTAATATTTATTAATGATCTGGATGAGGGTATAGTTGGGTGGATTAGCAAATTTGCTGATGACACCAAAGTCGGTGGTGTGGTAGACAATGAGGAAGGGTGTCGTAGTTTGCAGGAAGACTTAGACAGGTTGCAAAGGGTGGCGGATGGAGTTTAATGCGGAGAAGTGTGAGGTAATTCACTTTGGTAGGAATAACAGATGTGTTGAGTATAGGGCTAACGGGAGGACTTTGAATAGTGTGGAGGAGCAGAGGGATCTAGGTGTATGTGTGCATAGATCCCTGAAAGTTGGGAATCAAGTAGATAAGGTTGTTAAGAAGGCATATGGTGTCTTGGCGTTTATTGGTAGGGGGATTGAATTTAGGAGTCGTAGCGTTATGTTGCAACTGTACACAACTCTGGTGCGGCCGCACTTGGAGTACTGTGTGCAGTTCTGGTCCCCACATTACAGGAAGGATGTGGAGGCTTTGGAGAGGGTGCAGAGGAGGTTTACCAGGATGTTGCCTGGTATGGAGGGGAGATCCTATGAGGAGAGGCTGAGGGATTTGGGATTGTTTTCGCTGGAAAGGCGGCGGCTAAGAGGGGATCTTATTGAAACATATAAGATGATTAGAGGTTTAGATAGGGTGGATAGTGATAGCCTTTTTCCTCTGATGGAGAAATCCAGCACGAGGGGGCATGGCTTTAAATTGAGGGGGGGTAGTTATAGAACCGATGTCAGGGGTAGGTTCTTTACCCAGAGGGTGGTGAGGGATTGGAATGCCCTGCCAGCATCAGTTGTAAATGCGCCTAGTTTGGGGGCGTTTAAGAGATCCGTAGATAGGTTCATGGACGAAAAGAAATTGGTTTAGGTTGGAGGGTCACAGTTTTTTTTTTTAACTGGTCGGTGCAACATCGTGGGCCGAAGGGCCTGTTCTGCGCTGTAATGTTCTATGTTCTATGTTCTATAACAGAGAGAGAGATAGAGACACGATAACAGAGAGAGATAGAGAGACGGTAACAGAGAGAGAGAGATAGAGACACGATAACAGAGAGAGAGATAGAGACACGATAACAGAGAGAGATAGAGACACGATAACAGAGAGAGAGATAGAGACACGGTAACAGAGAGAGAGAGATAGAGACACGAGAACAGAGAGAGAGAGATAGAGACACGATAACAGAGAGAGAGAGAGAGACACGATAACAGAGAGAGATAGAGACACGATAACAGAGAGAGAGATAGAGACACGATAACAGAGAGAGAGATAGAGACACGATAACAGAGAGAGAGATAGAGACACGGTAACAGAGAGAGAGAGATAGAGACACGATAACAGAGAGAGATAGAGACACGATAACAGAGAGAGAGAGATAGAGACACGATAACAGAGAGAGATAGAGACACGATAACAGAGAGAGAGATAGAGACACGATAACAGAGAGAGAGAGAGAGAGACACGATAACAGAGAGAGAGAAAGAGACACGATAACAGAGAGAGAGATAGAGACACGAGAACAGAGAGAGATAGAGACACGATAACAGAGAGAGATCGAGACACGATAACAGATAGAAATAGAGACACGATAACAGAGAGAGAGATAGAGACACGGTAACAGAGAGAGAGATAGAGACACGGTAACAGAGAGAGAGATAGAGACACGATAACAGAGAGAGAAATAGAGACACGATAACAGAGAGAGATAGAGACACGATAACAGAGAGAGAGAGATAGAGACACGGTAACAGAGAGAGAGATAGAGACACGATAACAGAGAGAGATCGAGACACGATAACAGAGAGAAATAGAGACACGATAACAGAGAGAGAGATAGAGACACGATAACAGAGAGAGAGAGATAGAGACACGATAACAGAGAGAGAGATAGAGACACGATAACAGAGAGAGAAATAGAGACACAATAACAGAGAGAGATAGAGACACGATAACAGAGAGAGAGATAGAGACACGATAACAGAGAGAGAGATAGAGACACGATAACAGAGAGAGAGAAAGAGACACGATAACAGAGAGAGAGATAGAGGCACGATAAAAGAGAGGGAGATAGAGACACGATAACAGAGAGAGATAGAGACACGCTAACAGAGAGAGAGATAGAGACACGATAACAGAGAGAGAGATAGAGACACGATAACAGAGAGAGAGAAAGAGACACGATAACAGAGAGAGAGATAGAGACACGAGAACAGAGAGAGATAGAGACACGATAACAGAGAGAGATCGAGACACGATAACAGAGAGAAATAGAGACACGATAACAGAGAGAGAGATAGAGACACGATAACAGAGAGAGATAGAGACACGAAAACAGAGAGAGATATAGAGACACGATAACAGAGAGAGAGAGATATGGACACGAGAACAGAGAGAGATAGAGACACGATAATAGAGAGAGATAGAGACACGAGAACAGAGAGAGATAGAGACACGATAACAGAGAGAGAGACAGAGACACGATAACAGAGAGAGATAGAGACACGATAACAGAGAGAGAGAGACACGATAACAGAGAGAGAGATAGAGACACGATAACAGAGAGAGAGATAGAGACACGATAACAGAGAGAGAGATAGAGACACGATAACAGAGAGAGAGAAATAGAGACACGATAACAGAGAGAGAGATAGAGACACGAGAACAGAGAGAGAGAAATAGAGACACGATAACAGAGAGAGAGATAGAGACACGATAACAGAGAGAGAAATAGAGACACGATAACAGAGAGAGAGATAGAGACACGATAACAGAGAGAGAGAGAGAGACACGATAACAGAGAGAGAGATAGAGACACGATAACAGAGAGAGAGAGAGAGACACGATAACAGAGAGAGAGATAGAGACACGATAACAGAGAGAGAGAGATAGAGACACGATAACAGAGAGAGAGATAGAGACACGATAACAGAGACAGATAGAGACACGATAACAGAGAGAGAGAAATAGAGACACGAGAACAGAGAGAGAGATAGAGACACGATAACAGAGAGAGAGATAGAGACACGATAACAGAGAGAGAGAGATAGAGACACGATAACAGAGAGAGAGATAGAGACACGATAACAGAGAGAGAGAGATAGAGACACGATAACAGAGAGAGAGATAGAGACACGATAACAGAGACAGATAGAGACACGATAACAGAGAGAGAGAAATAGAGACACGAGAACAGAGAGAGAGATAGAGACACGATAACAGAGAGAGAGATAGAGACACGATAACAGAGAGAGAGAGATAGAGACACGATAACAGAGAGAGAGATAGAGACACGATAACAGAGAGAGAGATAGAGACACGATAACAGAGAGAGAAATAGAGACACGATAACAGAGAGAGAGAGATAGAGACACGATAACAGAGAGAGAGAGAGACACGATAACAGAGAGAGAAATAGAGACACGATAACAGAGAGAGAGAGATAGAGACACGATAACAGAGAGAGAGAGAGAGACACGATAACAGAGAGATAGAGACACGATAACAGAGAGAGAGATAGAGACACGATAACAGAGAGAGAGAGAGAGACACGATAACAGAGAGATAGAGACACGATAACAGAGAGAGAAATAGAGACACGATAACAGAGAGATAGAGACACGATAACAGAGAGAGAGATAGAGACACGATAACAGAGAGAGAGAGATAGAGACACGATAACAGAGAGAGAAATAGAGACACGATAACAGAGAGAGAGAATGAGACACGATAACAGAGAGAGAGATAGAGACACGATAACAGAGAGAGAGATAGAGACACGATAACAGAGACAGATAGAGACACGATAACAGAGAGAGAGAAATAGAGACACGAGAACAGAGAGAGAGATAGAGACACGATAACAGAGAGAGAGATAGAGACACGATAACAGAGAGAGAGATAGAGACACGATAACAGAGAGAGAGAGATAGAGACACGATAACAGAGAGAGAGATAGAGACACGAGAACAGAGAGAGAGATAGAGACACGATAACAGAGAGAGAGATAGAGACACGATAACAGAGAGAGAGATAGAGACACGATAACAGAGAGAGAGATAGAGACACGATAACAGAGAGAGAGATAGAGACACGATAACAGCGAGAGAGATAGAGACACGATAACAGAGAGAGAGATAGAGACACGATAACAGAGAGAGAGATAGAGACACGATAACAGAGGGAGAGAGATAGAGACACGATAACAGAGAGAGAGAGATAGAGACACGATAACAGAGAGAGAGATAGAGACACGATAACAGAGAGAGAGATAGAGACACGATAACAGAGAGAGAGGTAGAGACACGATAACAGAGAGAGAGATAGAGACACGATAACAGAGAGAGAGATAGAGACACGATAACAGAGAGAGAGATAGAGACACGATAACAGAGAGAGAGAGATAGAGACACGAGAACAGAGAGAGAGATAGAGACACGATAACAGAGAGTGAGATAGAGACACGATAACAGAGAGAGAGAGATAGAGACACGAGAACAGAGAGAGATAGAGACACGATAACAGAGAGAGATAGAGACACGGTAACAGAGAGAGAGATAGAGACACGATAACAGAGAGAGAGAAATAGAGACACGAGAACAGAGAGAGAGATAGAGACACGATAACAGAGAGAGATAGAGACACGATAACAGAGAGAGAGATAGAGACACGATAACAGAGAGAGAGATAGATACACGATAACAGAGAGAGATAGAGACACGATAACAGAGAGAGAAATAGAGACACGGTAACAGAGAGAGAGATAGAGACATGATAACAGAGAGAGAGATAGAGACACGATAACAGAGAGAGATTGAGACACGATAACAGAGAGAGAGATAGAGACACGATAACAGAGAGAGAGAGATAGAGACACGAGAACAGAGAGAGAGATAGAGACACGATAACAGAGAGAGAGAAATAGAGACACGATAACAGAGAGAGAGAGAGAGAGACACGGTAACAGAGAGAGAGATAGAGACACGATAACAGAGAGAGAGATAGAGACACGATAACAGAGACAGAGAGAGAGATAGAGACACGGTAACAGAGAGAGAGATAGAGACACGGTAACAGAGAGAGAGATAGAGACACGATAACAGAGAGAGATAGAGACACGATAACAGAGAGAGAGATAGAGACACGATAACAGAGAGAGACAAATAGAGACACGAGAACAGAGAGAGAGATAGAGACACGATAACAGAGAGAGATAGAGACACGATAACAGAGAGAGAGAGATAGAGACACGATAACAGAGAGAGATAGAGACACGATAACAGAGAGAGAGAGATAGAGACACGATAACAGAGAGAGATAGAGACACGATAACAGAGAGAGAGAGATAGAGACACGATAACAGAGAGAGAGATAGAGACACGATAACAGAGAGAGAGAGATAGAGACACGATAACAGAGAGAGAGAGATAGAGACACGATAACAGAGAGAGAGATAGAGACACGATAACAGAGAGAGATAGAGACACGATAACAGAGAGAGATAGAGACACGATAACAGAGAGAGAAATAGAGACACGATAACAGAGAGAGAAATAGAGACACGATAACAGAGAGCGAGATAGAGACACGATAACAGAGAGAGAGATAGAGACACGATAACAGAGAGAGAGATAGAGACACGATAACAGAGGGAGAGATAGAGACACGATAACAGAGAGAGATAGAGAAAAGATAACAGAGAGAGAGAGATAGAGACACGATAACAGAGAGAGAGATAGAGACACGATAACAGAGGGAGAGATAGAGACACGATAACAGAGAGAGAGATAGAGACACGATAACAGAGGGAGAGATAGAGACACGATAACAGAGAGAGATAGAGAAAAGATAACAGAGAGAGAGAGATAGAGACACGATAACAGAGAGAGATAGGGACACGATAACAGAGAGAGAGATAGAGACACGATAACAGAGAGAGAGATAGAGACACGATAACAGAGAGAGAGATAGAGACACGATAACAGAGAGAGAGATAGAGACACGATAACAGAGAGAGAGATAGAGACACGATAACAGAGAGAGAGATAGAGACACGATAACAGAGAGAGAGATAGAGACACGATAACAGAGACAGAGAGATAGAGACACGATAACAGAGAGAGAGATAGAGACACGGTAACAGAGAGAGAGAGATAGAGACACGAGAACAGAGAGAGAGATAGAGACACGATAACAGAGAGAGAGATAGAGGCACGATAACAGAGAGAGAGATAGAGACACGATAACAGAGAGGGAGATAGAGACACGATAACAGAGAGAGAGATAGAGACACGATAACAGAGAGAGAGAGATAGAGACACGATAACAGAGAGAGAGAAATAGAGACACGAGAACAGAGAGAGAGATAGAGACACGATAACAGAGAGAGAGAGATAGAGACACGATAACAGAGAGAGAGATAGAGACACGATAACAGAGAGAGAGATAGAGACACGATAACAGAGAGAGATAGAGACACGATAACAGAGAGAGAGAGATAGAGACACGAGAACAGAGAGAGATAGAGACACGATTACAGAGAGAGAGATAGAGACACGATAACAGAGAGAGAGATAGAGACACGAGAACAGAGAGAGAGATAGAGACACGATAACAGAGAGAGAGATAGAGACACGATAACAGAGAGAGATAGAGACACGATAACAGAGAGAGAGATAGAGACACGATAACAGAGAGAGAGATAGAGACACGATAACAGAGACAGATAGAGACACGATAACAGAGAGAGAGAAATAGAGACACGAGAACAGAGAGAGATAGAGACACGATAACAGAGAGAGAGATAGAGACACGATAACAGAGAGAGAGATAGAGACACAATAACAGAGAGAGAGATAGAGACACGATAACAGAGAGAGAGATAGAGACACGATAACAGAGGGAGAGAGATAGAGACACGATAACAGAGAGAGAGAGATAGAGACACGAGAACAGAGAGAGATAGAGACACGATAACAGAGAGAGAGATAGAGACACGATAACAGAGAGAGAGATAGAGACACGATAACAGAGAGAGAGATAGAGACACGATAACAGAGAGAGAGATAGAGACACGATAACAGAGAGAGAGATAGAGACACGATAACAGAGAGAGAGAGATAGAGACACGATAACAGAGAGAGAGATAGAGACACGATAACAGAGAGAGAGATAGAGACACGATAACAGAGAGAGAGAGATAGAGACACGAGAACAGAGAGAGAGATAGAGACACGATAACAGAGAGAGAGATAGAGACACGATAACAGAGAGAGAGAGATAGAGACACGAGAACAGAGAGAGATAGAGACACGATAACAGAGAGAGATAGAGACACGGTAACAGAGAGAGAGATAGAGACACGATAACAGAGAGAGAGAAATAGAGACACGAGAACAGAGGGAGAGATAGAGACACGATAACAGAGAGAGATAGAGACACGATAACAGAGAGAGAGACAGAGACACGATAACAGAGAGAGAGATAGATACACGATAACAGAGAGAGATAGAGACACGATAACAGAGAGAGAAATAGAGACACGGTAACAGAGAGAGAGATAGAGACACGATAACAGAGAGAGAGATAGAGACACGATAACAGAGAGAGATAGAGACACGATAACAGAGAGAGAGATAGAGACACGATAACAGAGAGAGAGAGATAGAGACACGAGAACAGAGAGAGAGATAGAGACACGATAACAGAGAGAGAGAAATAGAGACACGATAACAGAGAGAGAGAGAGAGAGACACGGTAACAGAGAGAGAGATAGAGACACGATAACAGAGAGAGAGATAGAGACACGATAACAGAGACAGAGAGAGAGATAGAGACACGGTAACAGAGAGAGAGATAGAGACACGGTAACAGAGAGAGCGATAGAGGACACGATAACAGAGAGAGATAGAGACACGATAACCAGAGAGAGAGATAGAGACACGATAACAGAGAGAGACAAATAGAGACACGAGAACAGAGAGAGAGATAGAGACACGATAACAGAGAGAGATAGAGACACGATAACAGAGAGAGAGAGATAGAGACACGATAACACAGAGAGATAGAGACACGATAACAGAGAGAGAGAGATAGAGACACGATACAGAGAGAGAGATAGAGACACGATAACAGAGAGAGAGAGATAGAGACACGATAACAGAGAGAGAGATAGAGACACGATAACAGAGAGAGAGAGATAGAGACACGATAACAGAGAGAGAAATAGAGACACGATAACAGAGAGAGAGATAGAGACACGTAACAGAGAGAGATAGAGACACGATAACAGAGAGAGATAGAGACACGATAACAGAGAGAGAAATAGAGACCGATAACAGAGACAGAGAGATAGAGACACGATAACAGAGAGAAGATAGAGACACGGTAACAGAGAGAGAGAGATAGAGACACGAGAACAGAGAGAGAGATAGAGACACGATAACAGAGAGAGAGATAGAGGCACGATAACAGAGAGAGAGATAGAGACACGATAACAGAGAGGGAGATAGAGACACGATAACAGAGAGAGAGATAGAGACACGATAACAGAGAGAGAGAGATAGAGACACGATAACAGAGAGAGAGAAATAGAGACACGAGAACAGAGAGAGAGATAGAGACACGATAACAGAGAGAGAGAGATAGAGACACGATAACAGAGAGAGAGATAGAGACACGATAACAGAGAGAGAGATAGAGACACGATAACAGAGAGAGATAGAGACACGATAACAGAGAGAGAGAGATAGAGACACGAGAACAGAGAGAGATAGAGACACGATTACAGAGAGAGAGATAGAGACACGATAACAGAGAGAGAGATAGAGACACGAGAACAGAGAGAGAGATAGAGACACGATAACAGAGAGAGAGATAGAGACACGATAACAGAGAGAGATAGAGACACGATAACAGAGAGAGAGATAGAGACACGATAACAGAGACAGATAGAGACACGATAACAGAGAGAGAGAAATAGAGACACGAGAACAGAGAGAGATAGAGACACGATAACAGAGAGAGAGATAGAGACACGATAACAGAGAGAGAGATAGAGACACAATAACAGAGAGAGAGATAGAGACACGATAACAGAGAGAGAGATAGAGACACGATAACAGAGGGAGAGAGATAGAGACACGATAACAGAGAGAGAGAGATAGAGACACGAGAACAGAGAGAGATAGAGACACGATAACAGAGAGAGAGATAGAGACACGATAACAGAGAGAGAGATAGAGACACGATAACAGAGAGAGAGATAGAGACACGATAACAGAGAGAGAGATAGAGACACGATAACAGAGAGAGAGATAGAGACACGATAACAGAGAGAGAGAGATAGAGACACGATAACAGAGAGAGAGATAGAGACACGATAACAGAGAGAGAGATAGAGACACGATAACAGAGAGAGAGAGATAGAGACACGAGAACAGAGAGAGAGATAGAGACACGATAACAGAGAGAGAGATAGAGACACGATAACAGAGAGAGAGAGATAGAGACACGAGAACAGAGAGAGATAGAGACACGATAACAGAGAGAGATAGAGACACGGTAACAGAGAGAGAGATAGAGACACGATAACAGAGAGAGAGAAATAGAGACACGAGAACAGAGAGAGAGATAGAGACACGATAACAGAGAGAGATAAAGACACGATAACAGAGAGAGAGACAGAGACACGATAACAGAGAGAGAGATAGATACACGATAACAGAGAGAGATAGAGACACGATAACAGAGAGAGAAATAGAGACACGGTAACAGAGAGAGAGATAGAGACACGATAACAGAGAGAGAGATAGAGACACGATAACAGAGAGAGATAGAGACACGATAACAGAGAGAGAGATAGAGACACGATAACAGAGAGAGAGAGATAGAGACACGAGAACAGAGAGAGAGATAGAGACACGATAACAGAGAGAGAGAAATAGAGACACGATAACAGAGAGAGAGAGAGAGAGACACGGTAACAGAGAGAGAGATAGAGACACGATAACAGAGAGAGAGATAGAGACACGATAACAGAGACAGAGAGAGAGATAGAGACACGGTAACAGAGAGAGAGATAGAGACACGGTAACAGAGAGAGAGATAGAGACACGATAACAGAGAGAGATAGAGACACGATAACAGAGAGAGAGATAGAGACACGATAACAGAGAGAGACAAATAGAGACACGAGAACAGAGAGAGAGATAGAGACACGATAACAGAGAGAGATAGAGACACGATAACAGAGAGAGAGAGATAGAGACACGATAACAGAGAGAGATAGAGACACGATAACAGAGAGAGAGAGATAGAGACACGATAACAGAGAGAGATAGAGACACGATAACAGAGAGAGAGAGATAGAGACACGATAACAGAGAGAGAGATAGAGACACGATAACAGAGAGAGAGAGATAGAGACACGATAACAGAGAGAGAAATAGAGACACGATAACAGAGAGAGAGATAGAGACACGATAACAGAGAGAGATAGAGACACGATAACAGAGAGAGATAGAGACACGATAACAGAGAGAGAAATAGAGACACGATAACAGAGAGAGAAATAGAGACACGATAACAGAGAGCGAGATAGAGACACGATAACAGAGAGAGAGATAGAGACACGATAACAGAGAGAGAGATAGAGACACGATAACAGAGGGAGAGATAGAGACACGATAACAGAGAGAGATAGAGAAAAGATAACAGAGAGAGAGAGATAGAGACACGATAACAGAGAGAGAGATAGAGACACGATAACAGAGGGAGAGATAGAGACACGATAACAGAGAGAGAGATAGAGACACGATAACAGAGGGAGAGATAGAGACACGATAACAGAGAGAGATAGAGAAAAGATAACAGAGAGAGAGAGATAGAGACACGATAACAGAGAGAGATAGGGACACAATAACAGAGAGAGAGATAGAGACACGATAACAGAGAGAGAGATAGAGACACGATAACAGAGAGAGAGATAGAGACACGATAACAGAGAGAGAGATAGAGACACGATAACAGAGAGAGAGATAGAGACACGATAACAGAGAGAGAGATAGAGACACGATAACAGAGAGAGAGATAGAGACACGATAACAGAGACAGAGAGATAGAGACACGATAACAGAGAGAGAGATAGAGACACGGTAACAGAGAGAGAGAGATAGAGACACGAGAACAGAGAGAGAGATAGAGACACGATAACAGAGAGAGAGATAGAGGCACGATAACAGAGAGAGAGATAGAGACACGATAACAGAGAGAGAGATAGAGACACGATAACAGAGAGAGAGATAGAGACACGATAACAGAGAGAGAGAGATAGAGACACGATAACAGAGAGAGAGAAATAGAGACACGAGAACAGAGAGAGAGATAGAGACACGATAACAGAGAGAGAGAGATAGAGACACGATAACAGAGAGAGAGATAGAGACACGATAACAGAGAGAGAGATAGAGACACGATAACAGAGAGAGATAGAGACACGATAACAGAGAGAGAGATAGAGACACGATAACAGAGAGAGAGATAGAGACACGATAACAGAGACAGATCGAGACACGATAACAGAGAGAGAGAAATAGAGACACGAGAACAGAGAGAGATAGAGACACGATAACAGAGAGAGAGATAGAGACACGATAACAGAGAGAGAGATAGAGACACGATAACAGAGAGAGAGATAGAGACACGATAACAGAGAGAGAGATAGAGACACGATAACAGAGGGAGAGAGATAGAGACACGATAACAGAGAGAGAGAGATAGAGACACGAGAACAGAGAGAGATAGAGACACGATAACAGAGAGAGAGATAGAGACACGATAACAGAGAGAGAGATAGAGACACGATAACAGAGAGAGAGATAGAGACACGATAACAGAGAGAGAGATAGAGACACGATAACAGAGGGAGAGAGATAGAGACACGATAACAGAGAGAGAGAGATAGAGACACGATAACAGAGAGAGAGATAGAGACACGATAACAGAGAGAGAGATAGAGACACGATAACAGAGAGAGAGATAGAGACACGATAACAGAGAGAGAGATAGAGACACGATAACAGAGAGAGAGAGATAGAGACACGATAACAGAGAGAGAGATAGAGACACGATAACAGAGAGAGAGATAGAGACACGATAACAGAGAGAGAGAGATAGAGACACGAGAACAGAGAGAGAGATAGAGACACGATAACAGAGAGAGAGATAGAGACACGATAACAGAGAGAGATAGAGACACGATAACAGCGAGAGATAGAGACACGGTAACAGAGAGAGAGATAGAGACACGATAACAGAGAGAGAGAAATAGAGACACGAGAACAGAGAGAGAGATAGAGACACGATAACAGAGAGAGATAGAGACACGATAACAGAGAGAGAGATAGAGACACGATAACAGAGAGAGAGATAGAGACACGAGAACAGAGAGAGATAGAGATACGATAACAGAGAGAGATAGAGGCACGATAAAAGAGAGAGAGAGACACGATAACAGAGAGAGAAATAGAGACACGATAACAGAGAGAGAGAGATAGAGACACGATAACAGAGAGAGAGATAGAGACACGATAACAGAGAGAGAGATAGAGACACGATAACAGAGAGAGAGATAGAGACACGATAACAGAGAGAGAGAAAGAGACACGATAACAGAGAGAGAGATAGAGACACGAGAACAGAGAGAGATAGAGACACGATAACAGAGAGAGATCGAGACACGATAACAGACAGAAATAGAGACACGATAACAGAGAGAGAGATAGAGACACGATAACAGAGAGAGATAGAGACACGATAACAGAGAGAGAGAGATAGAGACACGATAACAGAGAGAGAGTTAGAGACACGATAACAGAGAGAGAGAGATAGAGACACGATAACAGAGAGAGAGAGATAGAGACACGAGAACAGAGAGAGATAGAGACACGATAACAGAGAGAGATAGAGACACGAGAACAGAGAGAGATAGAGACACGATAACAGAGAGAGAGATAGAGACACGATAACAGAGAGAGATAGATACACGATAACAGAGAGAGAGAGACACGATAACAGAGAGAGAGATAGAGACACGATAACAGAGAGAGAGATAGAGACACGATAACAGAGAGAGAGATAGAGACACGATAACAGAGAGAGAGATAGAGACACGATAACAGAGAGAGAGAGATAGAGACACGATAACAGAGAGAGAGATAGAGACACGATAACAGAGAGATAGAGACACGATAACAGAGAGAGAAATAGAGACACGATAACAGAGAGAGAGAGATAGAGACACGATAACAGAGAGAGATAGAGACACGATAACAGAGAGAGAGAGATAGAGACGCGATAACAGAGAGAGAGATAGAGACACGATAACAGAGAGAGATAGAGACGCGATAACAGAGAGAGAGATAGAGACACGATAACAGAGAGAGAGAGATAGAGACACGATAACAGAGAGAGAGATAGAGACACGATAACAGAGAGAGAGATAGAGACACGATAACAGAGAGAGAGAGATAGAGACGCGATAACAGAGAGAGAGATAGAGACACGATAACAGAGAGAGAGATAGAGACACGATAACAGAGAGAGAGATAGAGACACGATAACAGAGAGAGATAGAGACACGATAACAGAGAGAGAGAGATAGAGACACGATAACAGAGAGAGAGATAGAGACACGATAACAGAGAGAGAGAGAGAGACACGAAAACAGAGAGAGAGATAGAGACACGATAACAGAGAGAGAGATAGAGACACGATAACAGAGAGAGATAGAGACACGATAACAGAGAGAGAGAAATACACGAGAACAGAGAGAGATAGAGACACGATAACAGAGAGAGAGATAGAGACACGATAACAGAGAGAGAGATCGAGACACGATAACAGAGAGAGAGATAGAGACACGATAACAGAGAGAGAGATAGAGACACGATAACAGAGAGAGAGATAGAGACACGATAACAGAGAGAGATAGAGACACGATAACAGAGAGAGAGATAGAGACACGATAACAGAGAGAGAGAGATAGAGACACGATAACAGAGAGAGATAGAGACACGATAACAGAGAGAGAGATAGAGACACGATAACAGAGAGAGAGATAGAGACACGATAACAGAGAGAGATAGAGACACGATAACAGAGAGAGATGGAGACACGATAACAGAGAGAGAGATAGAGACACGATAACAGAGAGCGAGATAGAGACACGATAACAGAGAGAGATAGAGACACGATAACAGAGAGAGAGAGATAGAGACACGAGAACAGAGAGAGAGATAGAGACACGATAACAGAGAGAGATAGAGACACGATAACAGAGAGAGAGATAGAGACACGATAACAGAGAGAGAGATAGAGACACGATAACAGAGAGAGATAGAGACACGATAACAGAGAGAGAGATAGAGACACGATAACAGAGAGAGAGATAGAGACACGATAACAGAGAGAGATAGAGACACGATAACAGAGAGAGAGAGATAGAGACACGAGAACAGAGAGAGAGATAGAGACACGATAACAGAGAGAGATAGAGACACGATAACAGAGAGAGAGATAGAGACACGATAAGTAGAATAGACAGTATTACAGTATTACAGATAGAGACACGATAGTAGAATAGACAGTATTACAGTTGATAAGGAGGATGTGCAGGATATTCTGGAGGGTCTGAAAATAGATAAATCCCCTGGTCCGGATGGGATTTATCCAAGGATTCTCTGGGAGGCAAGAGAAGTGATTGCAGAGCCTCTGGCTCTGATCTTCAGGTCGTCGTTGGCCTCTGGTATCGTACCAGAAGATTGGAGGTTAGCGAATGTTGTCCCATTGTTTAAGAAGGGGAACAGAGACTTCCCCGGGAATTATAGACCGGTGAGTCTCACTTCTGTTGTCGGCAAGATGTTGGAAAAAATTATAAGGGATAGGATTTATAGTTATTTGGAGAGTAATGAATTGATAGGTGATAGTCAGCATGGTTTTGTGGCAGGTAGGTCGTGCCTTACTAACCTTATTGAGTTTTTTGAGAAAGTGACCAAGGAGGTGGATGGGGGCAAGGCAGTGGACGTGGTATATATGGATTTTAGTAAGGCGTTTGATAAGGTTCACCATGGTAGGCTTCTGCAGAAAATGCAGATGTATGGGATTGGGGGTGATCTCGGAAATTGGATCAGGAATTGGCTAGCGGATAGGAAACAGAGGGTGGTGGTTGATAGTAAATATTCATCATGGAGTGCGGTTACAAGTGGTGTACCTCAGGGATCTGTTTTGGGGCCACTGCTGTTTGTAATATTTATTAATGATCTGGATGAGGGTATAGTTGGGTGGATTAGCAAATTTGCTGATGACACCAAAGTCGGTGGTGTGGTAGACAATGAGGAAGGGTGTCGTAGTTTGCAGGAAGACTTAGACAGGTTGCAAAGTTGGGCCGAGAGGTGGCGGATGGAGTTTAATGCGGAGAAGTGTGAGGTAATTCACTTTGGTAGGAATAACAGATGTGTTGAGTATAGGGCTAACGGGAGGACTTTGAATAGTGTGGAGGAGCAGAGGGATCTAGGTGTATGTGTGCATAGATCCCTGAAAGTTGGGAATCAAGTAGATAAGGTTGTTAAGAAGGCATATGGTGTCTTGGCGTTTATTGGTAGGGGGATTGAATTTAGGAGTCGTAGCGTTATGTTGCAACTGTACACAACTCTGGTGCGGCCGCACTTGGAGTACTGTGTGCAGTTCTGGTCCCCACATTACAGGAAGGATGTGGAGGCTTTGGAGAGGGTGCAGAGGAGGTTTACCAGGATGTTGCCTGGTATGGAGGGGAGATCCTATGAGGAGAGGCTGAGGGATTTGGGATTGTTTTCGCTGGAAAGGCGGCGGCTAAGAGGGGATCTTATTGAAACATATAAGATGATTAGAGGTTTAGATAGGGTGGATAGTGATAGCCTTTTTCCTCTGATGGAGAAATCCAGCACGAGGGGGCATGGCTTTAAATTGAGGGGGGGTAGTTATAGAACCGATGTCAGGGGTAGGTTCTTTACCCAGAGGGTGGTGAGGGATTGGAATGCCCTGCCAGCATCAGTTGTAAATGCGCCTAGTTTGGGGGCGTTTAAGAGATCCGTAGATAGGTTCATGGATGAAAAGAAATTGGTTTAGGTTGGAGGGTCACAGTTTTTTTTTTAACTGGTCGGTGCAACATCGTGGGCCGAAGGGCCTGTTCTGCGCTGTAATGTTCTATGTTCTATGTTCTGTAACAGAGAGAGAGATAGAGACACGATAACAGAGAGAGATAGAGACACGGTAACAGAGAGAGAGAGATAGAGACACGATAACAGAGAGAGAGATAGAGACACGATAACAGAGAGAGATAGAGACACGATAACAGAGAGAGAGATAGAGACACGGTAACAGAGAGAGAGAGATAGAGACACGAGAACAGAGAGAGAGAGATAGAGACACGATAACAGAGAGAGAGAGAGAGACACGATAACAGAGAGAGATAGAGACACGATAACAGAGAGAGAGATAGAGACACGATAACAGAGAGAGAGATAGAGACACGATAACAGAGAGAGAGATAGAGACACGGTAACAGAGAGAGAGAGATAGAGACACGATAACAGAGAGAGATAGAGACACGATAACAGAGAGAGAGAGATAGAGACACGATAACAGAGAGAGATAGAGACACGATAACAGAGAGAGAGATAGAGACACGATAACAGAGAGAGAGAGAGAGAGACACGATAACAGAGAGAGAGAAAGAGACACGATAACAGAGAGAGAGATAGAGACACGAGAACAGAGAGAGATAGAGACACGATAACAGAGAGAGATCGAGACACGATAACAGATAGAAATAGAGACACGATAACAGAGAGAGAGATAGAGACACGGTAACAGAGAGAGAGATAGAGACACGGTAACAGAGAGAGAGATAGAGACACGATAACAGAGAGAGAACTAGAGACACGATAACAGAGAGAGATAGAGACACGATAACAGAGAGAGAGAGATAGAGACACGGTAACAGAGAGAGAGATAGAGACACGATAACAGAGAGAGATCGAGACACGATAACAGAGAGAAATAGAGACACGATAACAGAGAGAGAGATAGAGACACGATAACAGAGAGAGAGAGATAGAGACACGATAACAGAGAGAGAGATAGAGACACGATAACAGAGAGAGAAATAGAGACACAATAACAGAGAGAGATAGAGACACGATAACAGAGAGAGAGATAGAGACACGATAACAGAGAGAGAGATAGAGACACGATAACAGAGAGAGAGAAAGAGACACGATAACAGAGAGAGAGATAGAGGCACGATAAAAGAGAGAGAGATAGAGACACGATAACAGAGAGAGATAGAGACACGATAACAGAGAGAGAGATAGAGACACGATAACAGAGAGAGAGATAGAGACACGATAACAGAGAGAGAGAAAGAGACACGATAACAGAGAGAGAGATAGAGACACGAGAACAGAGAGAGATAGAGACACGATAACAGAGAGAGATCGAGACACGATAACAGAGAGAAATAGAGACACGATAACAGAGAGAGAGATAGAGACACGATAACAGAGAGAGATAGAGACACGATAACAGAGAGAGAGATAGAGACACGATAACAGAGAGAGAGAGATATGGACACGAGAACAGAGAGAGATAGAGACACGATAACAGAGAGAGATAGAGACACGAGAACAGAGAGAGATAGAGACACGATAACAGAGAGAGAGATAGAGACACGATAACAGAGAGAGATAGAGACACGATAACAGAGAGAGAGAGACACGATAACAGAGAGAGAGATAGAGACACGATAACAGAGAGAGAGATAGAGACACGATAACAGAGAGAGAGATAGAGACACGATAACAGAGAGAGAGAAATAGAGACACGATAACAGAGAGAGAGATAGAGACACGATAACAGAGAGAGAGTAATAGAGACACGATAACAGAGAGAGAGATAGAGACACGATAACAGAGAGAGAAATAGAGACACGATAACAGAGAGAGAGATAGAGACACGATAACAGAGAGAGAGAGAGAGACACGATAACAGAGAGAGAGATAGAGACACGATAACAGAGAGAGAGAGAGAGACACGATAACAGAGAGAGATAGAGACACGATAACAGAGAGAGAGATAGAGACACGATAACAGAGAGAGAGATAGAGACACGATAACAGAGAGAGAGATAGAGACACGGTAACAGAGAGAGAGAGATAGAGACACGATAACAGAGAGAGATAGAGACACGATAACAGAGAGAGAGAGATAGAGACACGATAACAGAGAGAGATAGGGACACGATAACAGAGAGAGAGATAGAGACACGATAACAGAGAGAGAGAGAGAGAGAGACGATAACAGAGAGCGAGAAAGAGACACGATAACAGAGAGAGAGATAGAGACACGAGAACAGAGAGAGATAGAGACACGATAACAGAGAGAGATCGAGACACGATAACAGATAGAAATAGAGACACGATAACAGAGAGAGAGATAGAGACACGGTAACAGAGAGAGAGATAGAGACACGGTAACAGAGAGAGAGTTAGAGACACGATAACAGAGAGAGAAATAGAGACAGGATAACAGAGAGAGATAGAGACACGATAACAGAGAGAGAGAGATAGAGACACGGTAACAGAGAGAGAGATAGAGACACGATAACAGAGAGAGATCGAGACACGATAACAGAGAGAAATAGAGACACGATAACAGAGAGAGAGATAGAGACACGATAACAGAGAGAGAGAGATAGAGACACGATAACAGAGAGAGAGATAGAGACACGATAACAGAGAGAGAAATAGAGACACAATAACAGAGAGAGATAGAGACACGATAACAGAGAGAGAGATAGAGACACAATAACAGAGAGAGAGATAGAGACACGATAACAGAGAGAGAGAAAGAGACACGATAACAGAGAGAGAGATAGAGGCACGATAAAAGAGAGAGAGATAGAGACACGATAACAGAGAGAGATAGAGACACGATAACAGAGAGAGAGATAGAGACACGATAACAGAGAGAGAGATAGAGACACGATAACAGAGAGAAAGAGACACGATAACAGAGAGAGAGATAGAGACACGAGAACAGAGAGAGATAGAGACACGATAACAGAGAGAGATCGAGACACGATAACAGAGAGAAATAGAGACACGATAACAGAGAGAGAGATAGAGACACGATAACAGAGAGAGATAGAGACACGAGAACAGAGAGAGAGAGATAGAGACACGGTAACAGAGAGAGTGATAGAGACACGATAACAGAGAGAGATCGAGACACGATAACAGAGAGAAATAGAGACACGATAACAGAGAGAGAGATAGAGACACGATAACAGAGAGAGAGAGATAGAGACACGATAACAGAGAGAGAGATAGAGACACAATAACAGAGAGAGATAGAGACACGATAACAGAGAGAGAGATAGAGACACGATAACAGAGAGAGAGATAGAGACACGATAACAGAGAGAGAGAAAGAGACACGATAACAGAGAGAGAGATAGAGGCACGATAAAAGAGAGAGAGATAGAGACACGATAACAGAGAGAGATAGAGACACGATAACAGAGAGAGAGATAGAGACACGATAACAGAGAGAGAGATAGAGACACGATAACAGAGAGAGAGAAAGAGACACGATAACAGAGAGAGAGATAGAGACACGAGAACAGAGAGAGATAGAGACACGATAACAGAGAGAGATCGAGACACGATAACAGAGAGAAATAGAGACACGATAACAGAGAGAGAGATAGAGACACGATAACAGAGAGATATAGAGACACGATAACAGAGAGAGAGATAGAGACACGATAACAGAGAGAGAGAGATATGGACACGAGAACAGAGAGAGATAGAGACACGATAACAGAGAGAGATAGAGACACGAGAACAGAGAGAGATAGAGACACGATAACAGAGAGAGAGATAGAGACACGATAACAGAGAGAGATAGAGACACGATAACAGAGAGAGAGAGACACGATAACAGAGAGAGAGATAGAGACACGATAACAGAGAGAGAGATAGAGACACGATAACAGAGAGAGAGATAGAGACACGATAACAGAGAGAGAGAAATAGAGACACGATAACAGAGAGAGAGATAGAGACACGATAACAGAGAGAGAGAAATAGAGACACGATAACAGAGAGAGAGATAGAGACACGATAACAGAGAGAGAAATAGAGACACGATAACAGAGAGAGAGATAGAGACACGAAAACAGAGAGAGAGAGAGAGACACGATAACAGAGAGAGAGATAGAGACACGATAACAGAGAGAGAGAGAGAGACACGATAACAGAGAGAGAGATAGAGACACGATAACAGAGAGAGAGAGATAGAGACACGATAACAGAGAGAGAGATAGAGACACGATAACAGAGACAGATAGAGACACGATAACAGAGAGAGAGAAATAGAGACACGAGAACAGAGAGAGAGATAGAGACACGATAACAGAGAGAGAGATAGAGACACGATAACAGAGAGAGAGAGATAGAGACACGATAACAGAGAGAGAGATAGAGACACGATAACAGAGAGAGAGAGATAGAGACACGATAACAGAGAGAGAGATAGAGACACGATAACAGAGACAGATAGAGACACGATAACAGAGAGAGAGAAATAGAGACACGAGAACAGAGAGAGAGATAGAGACACGATAACAGAGAGAGAGATAGAGACACGATAACAGAGAGAGAGAGATAGAGACACGATAACAGAGAGAGTGATAGAGACACGATAACAGAGAGAGAGATAGAGACACGATAACAGAGAGAGAAATAGAGACACGATAACAGAGAGAGAGAGATAGAGACACGATAACAGAGAGAGAGAGACACGATAACAGAGAGAGAAATAGAGACACGATAACAGAGAGAGAGAGATAGAGACACGATAACAGAGAGAGAGAGAGAGACACGATAACAGAGAGATAGAGACACGATAACAGAGAGAGAGATAGAGACACGATAACAGAGAGAGAGAGAGAGACACGATAACAGAGAGATAGAGACACGATAACAGAGAGAGAGATAGAGACACGATAACAGAGAGAGAGATAGAGACACGATAACAGAGAGAGAGAGATAGAGACACGATAACAGAGAGAGAGATAGAGACACGATAACAGAGAGAGAGATAGAGACACGATAACAGAGAGAGAGAGATAGAGACACGAGAACAGAGAGAGAGATAGAGACACGATAACAGAGAGAGAGATAGAGACACGATAACAGAGAGAGAGAGATAGAGACACGAGAACAGAGAGAGATAGAGACACGATAACAGAGAGAGATAGAGACACGGTAACAGAGAGAGAGATAGAGACACGATAACAGAGAGATAGAAATAGAGACACGAGAACAGAGAGAGAGATAGAGACACGATAACAGAGAGAGATAGAGACACGATAACAGAGAGAGAGATAGAGACACGATAACAGAGAGAGAGATAGATACACGATAACAGAGAGAGATAGAGACACGATAACAGAGAGAGAAATAGAGACACGGTAACAGAGAGAGAGATAGAGTCACGATAACAGAGAGAGAGATAGAGACACGATAACAGAGAGAGATAGAGACACGATAACAGAGAGAGAGATAGAGACACGATAACAGAGAGAGAGAGATAGAGACACGAGAACAGAGAGAGAGATAGAGACACGATAACAGAGAGAGAGAAATAGAGACACGATAACAGAGAGAGAGAGAGAGAGACACGGTAACAGAGAGAGAGATAGAGACACGATAACAGAGAGAGAGATAGAGACACGATAACAGAGACAGAGAGAGAGATAGAGACACGGTAACAGAGAGAGAGATAGAGACACGGTAACAGAGAGAGAGATAGAGACACGATAACAGAGAGAGATAGAGACACGATAACAGAGAGAGAGATAGAGACACGATAACAGAGAGAGACAAATAGAGACACGAGAACAGAGAGAGAGATAGAGACACGATAACAGAGAGAGATAGAGACACGATAACAGAGAGAGAGAGATAGAGACACGATAACAGAGAGAGATAGAGACACGATAACAGAGAGAGAGAGATAGAGACACGATAACAGAGAGAGATAGAGACACGATAACAGAGAGAGAGAGATAGAGACACGATAACAGAGAGAGAGATAGAGACACGATAACAGAGAGAGAGAGATAGAGACACGATAACAGAGAGAGAAATAGAGACACGATAACAGAGAGAGAGATAGAGACACGATAACAGAGAGAGATAGAGACACGATAACAGAGAGAGATAGAGACACGATAACAGAGAGAGAAATAGAGACACGATAACAGAGAGAGAAATAGAGACACGATAACAGAGAGCGAGATAGAGACACGATAACAGAGAGAGAGATAGAGACACGATAACAGAGAGAGAGATAGAGACACGATAACAGAGGGTGAGATAGAGACACGATAACAGAGAGAGATAGAGAAAAGATAACAGAGAGAGAGAGATAGAGACACGATAACAGAGAGAGAGATAGAGACACGATAACAGAGGGAGAGATAGAGACACGATAACAGAGAGAGAGATAGAGACACGATAACAGAGGGAGAGATAGAGACACGATAACAGAGAGAGATAGAGAAAAGATAACAGAGAGAGAGAGATAGAGACACGATAACAGAGAGAGATAGGGACACGATAACAGAGAGAGAGATAGAGACACGATAACAGAGAGAGAGATAGAGACACGATAACAGAGAGAGAGATAGAGACACGATAACAGAGAGAGAGATAGAGACACGATAACAGAGAGAGAGATAGAGACACGATAACAGAGAGAGAGATAGAGACACGATAACAGAGAGAGAGATAGAGACACGATAACAGAGACAGAGAGATAGAGACACGATAACAGAGAGAGAGATAGAGACACGGTAACAGAGAGAGAGAGATAGAGACACGAGAACAGAGAGAGAGATAGAGACACGATAACAGAGAGAGAGATAGAGGCACGATAACAGAGAGAGAGATAGAGACACGATAACAGAGAGAGAGATAGAGACACGATAACAGAGAGAGAGATAGAGACACGATAACAGAGAGAGAGAGATAGAGACACGATAACAGAGAGAGAGAAATAGAGACACGAGAACAGAGAGAGAGATAGAGACACGATAACAGAGAGAGAGAGATAGAGACACGATAACAGAGAGAGAGATAGAGACACGATAACAGAGAGAGAGATAGAGACACGATAACAGAGAGAGATAGAGACACGATAACAGAGAGAGAGATAGAGACACGATAACAGAGAGAGAGATAGAGACACGATAACAGAGACAGATAGAGACACGATAACAGAGAGAGAGAAATAGAGACACGAGAACAGAGAGAGATAGAGACACGATAACAGAGAGAGAGATAGAGACACGATAACAGAGAGAGAGATAGAGACACGATAACAGAGAGAGAGATAGAGACACGATAACAGAGAGAGAGATAGAGACACGATAACAGAGGGAGAGAGATAGAGACACGATAACAGAGAGAGAGAGATAGAGACACGAGAACAGAGAGAGATAGAGACACGATAACAGAGAGAGAGATAGAGACACGATAACAGAGAGAGAGATAGAGACACGATAACAGAGAGAGAGATAGAGACACGATAACAGAGAGAGAGATAGAGACACGATAACAGAGGGAGAGAGATAGAGACACGATAACAGAGAGAGAGAGATAGAGACACGATAACAGAGAGAGAGATAGAGACACGATAACAGAGAGAGAGATAGAGACACGATAACAGAGAGAGAGATAGAGACACGATAACAGAGAGAGAGATAGAGACACGATAACAGAGAGAGAGAGATAGAGACACGATAACAGAGAGAGAGATAGAGACACGATAACAGAGAGTGAGATAGAGACACGATAACAGAGAGAGAGAGATAGAGACACGAGAACAGAGAGAGAGATAGAGACACGATAACAGAGAGAGAGATAGAGACACGATAACAGAGAGAGATAGAGACACGATAACAGAGAGAGATAGAGACACGGTAACAGAGAGAGAGATAGAGACACGATAACAGAGAGAGAGAAATAGAGACACGAGAACAGAGAGAGAGATAGAGACACGATAACAGAGAGAGATAGAGACACGATAACAGAGAGAGAGATAGAGACACGATAACAGAGAGAGAGATAGATTCACGATAACAGAGAGAGAGTGATAGAGACACGATAACAGAGAGAGAGATAGAGACACGATAACAGAGAGAGAAATAGAGACACGGTAACAGAGAGAGAGATAGAGACACGATAACAGAGAGAGAGATAGAGACACGATAACAGAGAGAGATAGAGACACGATAACAGAGAGAGAGAGATAGGGACACGGTAACAGAGAGAGAGAAATAGAGACACGAGAACAGAGAGAGAGATAGAGACACGATAACAGAGAGAGAGAAATAGAGACACGATAACAGAGAGAGAGAGATAGAGACACGGTAACAGAGAGAGAGATAGAGACACGATAACAGAGAGAGAGATAGAGACACGATAACAGAGACAGAGAGAGAGATAGAGACACGGTAACAGAGAGAGAGATAGAGACACGGTAACAGAGAGAGAGATAGAGACACGATAACAGAGAGAGATAGAGACACGATAACAGAGAGAGAGATAGAGACACGATAACAGAGAGAGACAAATAGAGACACGAGAACAGAGAGAGAGATAGAGACACGATAACAGAGAGAGATAGAGACACGATAACAGAGAGAGAGAGATAGAGACACGATAACAGAGAGAGATAGAGACACGATAACAGAGAGAGAGAGATAGAGACACGATAACAGAGAGAGATAGAGACACGATAACAGAGAGAGAGAGATAGAGACACGATAACAGAGAGAGAGATAGAGACACGATAACAGAGAGAGAGAGATAGAGACACGATAACAGAGAGCGAAATAGAGACACGATAACAGAGAGAGAGATAGAGACACGATAACAGAGAGAGATAGAGACACGATAACAGAGAGAGATAGAGACACGATAACAGAGAGAGATAGAGACACGATAACAGAGAGCGAGATAGAGACACGATAACAGAGAGAGAGATAGAGACACGATAACAGAGAGAGAGATAGAGACACGATAACAGAGGGAGAGATAGAGACACGATAACAGAGAGAGATAGAGAAAAGATAACAGAGAGAGAGAGATAGAGACACGATAACAGAGAGAGAGATAGAGACACGATAACAGAGGGAGAGATAGAGACACGATAACAGAGAGAGAGATAGAGACACGATAACAGAGGGAGAGATAGAGACACGATAACAGAGAGAGATAGAGAAAAGATAACAGAGAGAGAGAGATAGAGACACGATAACAGAGAGAGATAGAGACACGATAACAGAGAGGGAGAAAGAGACACGATAACAGAGAGAGAGATAGAGACACGATAACAGAGAGAGAGATAGAGACACGATAACAGAGACAGAGAGATAGAGACACGATAACAGAGAGAGAGATAGAGACACGGTAACAGAGAGAGAGAGATAGAGACACGAGAACAGAGAGAGAGATAGAGACACGATAACAGAGAGAGATAGAGACACGATAACAGAGAGAGAGATAGAGGCACGATAACAGAGAGAGTGATAGAGACACAATAACAGAGAGAGAGATAGAGACACGATAACAGAGAGAGAGAGATAGAGACACGATAACAGAGAGAGAGAAATAGAGACACGAGAACAGAGAGAGAGATAGAGACACGATAACAGAGAGAGAGAGATAGAGACACGATAACAGAGAGAGAGATAGAGACACGATAACAGAGAGAGAGATAGAGACACGATAACAGAGAGAGATAGAGACACGATAACAGAGAGAGAGATAGAGACACGATAACAGAGAGAGAGATAGAGACACGGTAACAGAGAGTGAGAGATAGAGACACGAGAACAGAGAGAGATCGAGACACGATAACAGAGAGAGATAGAGACACGAGAACAGAGAGAGATAGAGACACGATAACAGAGAGAGAGATAGAGACACGATAACAGAGAGAGAGAAATAGAGACACGAGAACAGAGAGAGAGATAGAGACACGATAACAGAGAGAGAGATAGAGACACGATAACAGAGAGAGAGGTAGAGACACGATAACAGAGAGAGTGATAGAGACACGATAACAGAGAGAGATAGAGACACGATTACAGAGAGAGAGATAGAGACACGATAACAGAGAGAGAGAAATAGAGACATGAGAACAGAGAGAGAGAGATAGAGACACGATTACAGAGAGAGAGATAGAGACACGATAACAGAGAGAGAGATAGAGACACGATAACAGAGAGAGAGATAGAGACACGATTACAGAGAGAGAGATAGAGACACGATAACAGAGAGAGAGAAATAGAGACACGAGAACAGAGAGAGAGAGATAGAGACACGATTACAGAGAGAGAGATAGAGACACGATAACAGAGAGAGAGATAGAGACACGAGAACAGAGAGAGAGATAGAGACACGATAACAGAGAGAGAGATAGAGACACGATAACAGAGAGAGATAGAGACACGATAACAGAGAGAGAGATAGAGACACGATAACAGAGAGAGATAGAGACACGATAACAGAGACAGAGAGATAGAGACACGATAACAGAGAGAGAGATAGAGACACGATAACAGAGAGAGAGATAGAGACACGATAACAGAGAGAGAGATAGAGACACGATAAAAGAGAGAGAGAGATAGAGACACGATAACAGAGAGAGAGAGATAGAGACACGATAACAGAGAGAGAGATAGAGACACGATAACAGAGAGAGAGATAGAGACACGATAACAGAGAGAGAAATAGAGACACGAGAACAGAGAGAGAGAGATAGAGACACGATAACAGAGAGAGAGATAGAGACACGGTAACAGAGAGAGAGATAGAGACACGATAACAGAGAGAGAGATAGAGACACGATAACAGAGAGAGAGATAGAGACACGATAACAGAGAGAGATAGAGACACGATAACAGAGAGAGATAGAGACACGATAACAGAGAGAGAGATAGAGACACGATGACAGAGAGAGAAATAGAGACACGATAACAGAGAGAGAGATAGAGACACGATAACAGAGAGAGAGATAGAGACACGATAACAGAGAGAGATAGAGACACGATAACAGAGAGAGAGAAATAGAGACTCGATAACAGATAGAGAGAGATAGAGACACGATAACAGAGAGAGAGATAGCGACACGATAACAGAGAGAGATAGAGACACGATAACAGAGAGAGAGATAGAGACACGATAACAGAGAGAGATAGAGACACGATAACAGAGAGAGAGATAGAGACACGATAACAGAGAGAGAAATAGAGACACGATAACAGAGAGAGATAGAGACACGATAACAGAGAGAGAGAAATAGAGACATGAGAACAGAGAGAGATAGAGACACGATAAAAGAGAGAGAGAGATAGAGACACGATAACAGAGAGAGATAGAGACACGATAACAGAGAGAGAGATAGAGACACGATAACAGAGAGAGAGAGATAGAGACACGATAACAGAGAGAGATAGAGACACGATAACAGAGAGAGAGAAATAGAGACACGAGAACAGAGAGAGATAGAGACATGATAACAGAGAGAGAGAGATAGAGACACGATAACAGAGAGAGAGAGATAGAGACACGATAAAAGAGAGAGAGATAGAGACACGATAACAGAGAGAGAGATAGAGACACGATAACAGAGAGAGAGATAGAGACACGATAACAGAGAGAGAGAGATAGAGACACGATAACAGAGAGAGGGATAGAAATCATAGAAACCCTACAGTGCAGAAGGAGGCCATTCGGCCCATCGAGTCTGCACCGACCACAATCCCACCCAGGCCCTGCCCCCACATATTTACCCGCTAATCCCGCTAACCTACGCATCTCAGAACTCTAAGGGGCAATTTTTACCCTGGCCAATCAACCTAACCCGCAGATCTTTGGACTGAGACACGATAACAGAGAGAGAGATAGAGACACGATAACAGAGAGAGAGATAGAGACACGATAACAGAGAGAGAAATAGAGACACGATTACAGAGAGAGAGATAGAGACACGATAACAGAGAGAGAGATAGAGACACGATAACAGAGAGAGAGAGATAGAGACACGATAACAGAGAGAGAGATAGAGACACGATAACAGAGAGAGAGATAGAGACACGATAACAGAGAGAGAGATAGAGACACGATAACGGAGAGAGAGATAGAGACACGATAACAGAGAGAGAGATAGAGACACGATAACAGAGAGAGAGAGATAGAGACACGATAACAGAGAGAGAGATAGAGACTCGATAACAGAGAGAGATAGAGACACGATAACAGAGAGAGAGATAGAGACACGATAATAGAGAGAGAGATAGAGACACGATAACAGAGAGAGAGAGATAGAGACACGATAACAGAGAGAGAGATAGAGACACGATAACGGAGAGAGAGATAGAGACACGATAACAGAGAGAGAGATAGAGACACGATAACAGAGAGAGAGAGATAGAGACACGATAACAGAGAGAGAGATAGAGACTCGATAACAGAGAGAGATAGAGACACGATAACAGAGAGAGAGATAGAGACACGATAACAGAGAGAGAGATAGAGACACGATAACAGAGAGAGAGATAGAGACACGATAACAGAGAGAGAGATAGAGACACGATAACAGAGAGAGAGATAGAGACACGATAACAGAGAGAGAGATAGAGACACGATAACAGAGACAGAGAGATAGAGACACGATAACAGAGAGAGAGATAGAGACACGGTAACAGAGAGAGAGAGATAGAGACACGAGAACAGAGAGAGAGATAGAGACACGATAACAGAGAGAGAGATAGAGGCACGATAACAGAGAGAGAGATAGAGACACGATAACAGAGAGAGAGATAGAGACACGATAACAGAGAGAGAGATAGAGACACGATAACAGAGAGAGAGAGATAGAGACACGATAACAGAGAGAGAGAAATAGAGACACGAGAACAGAGAGAGAGATAGAGACACGATAACAGAGAGAGAGAGATAGAGACACGATAACAGAGAGAGAGATAGAGACACGATAACAGAGAGAGAGATAGAGACACGATAACAGAGAGAGATAGAGACACGATAACAGAGAGAGAGATAGAGACACGATAACAGAGAGAGAGATAGAGACACGATAACAGAGACAGATAGAGACACGATAACAGAGAGAGAGAAATAGAGACACGAGAACAGAGAGAGATAGAGACACGATAACAGAGAGAGAGATAGAGACACGATAACAGAGAGAGAGATAGAGACACGATAACAGAGAGAGAGATAGAGACACGATAACAGAGAGAGAGATAGAGACACGATAACAGAGGGAGAGAGATAGAGACACGATAACAGAGAGAGAGAGATAGAGACACGAGAACAGAGAGAGATAGAGACACGATAACAGAGAGAGAGATAGAGACACGATAACAGAGAGAGAGATAGAGACACGATAACAGAGAGAGAGATAGAGACACGATAACAGAGAGAGAGATAGAGACACGATAACAGAGGGAGAGAGATAGAGACACGATAACAGAGAGAGAGAGATAGAGACACGATAACAGAGAGAGAGATAGAGACACGATAACAGAGAGAGAGATAGAGACACGATAACAGAGAGAGAGATAGAGACACGATAACAGAGAGAGAGATAGAGACACGATAACAGAGAGAGAGAGATAGAGACACGATAACAGAGAGAGAGATAGAGACACGATAACAGAGAGTGAGATAGAGACACGATAACAGAGAGAGAGAGATAGAGACACGAGAACAGAGAGAGAGATAGAGACACGATAACAGAGAGAGAGATAGAGACACGATAACAGAGAGAGATAGAGACACGATAACAGAGAGAGATAGAGACACGGTAACAGAGAGAGAGATAGAGACACGATAACAGAGAGAGAGAAATAGAGACACGAGAACAGAGAGAGAGATAGAGACACGATAACAGAGAGAGATAGAGACACGATAACAGAGAGAGAGATAGAGACACGATAACAGAGAGAGAGATAGATTCACGATAACAGAGAGAGAGTGATAGAGACACGATAACAGAGAGAGAGATAGAGACACGATAACAGAGAGAGAAATAGAGACACGGTAACAGAGAGAGAGATAGAGACACGATAACAGAGAGAGAGATAGAGACACGATAACAGAGAGAGATAGAGACACGATAACAGAGAGAGAGAGATAGGGACACGGTAACAGAGAGAGAGAAATAGAGACACGAGAACAGAGAGAGAGATAGAGACACGATAACAGAGAGAGAGAAATAGAGACACGATAACAGAGAGAGAGAGATAGAGACACGGTAACAGAGAGAGAGATAGAGACACGATAACAGAGAGAGAGATAGAGACACGATAACAGAGACAGAGAGAGAGATAGAGACACGGTAACAGAGAGAGAGATAGAGACACGGTAACAGAGAGAGAGATAGAGACACGATAACAGAGAGAGATAGAGACACGATAACAGAGAGAGAGATAGAGACACGATAACAGAGAGAGACAAATAGAGACACGAGAACAGAGAGAGAGATAGAGACACGATAACAGAGAGAGATAGAGACACGATAACAGAGAGAGAGAGATAGAGACACGATAACAGAGAGAGATAGAGACACGATAACAGAGAGAGAGAGATAGAGACACGATAACAGAGAGAGATAGAGACACGATAACAGAGAGAGAGAGATAGAGACACGATAACAGAGAGAGAGATAGAGACACGATAACAGAGAGAGAGAGATAGAGACACGATAACAGAGAGCGAAATAGAGACACGATAACAGAGAGAGAGATAGAGACACGATAACAGAGAGAGATAGAGACACGATAACAGAGAGAGATAGAGACACGATAACAGAGAGAGATAGAGACACGATAACAGAGAGCGAGATAGAGACACGATAACAGAGAGAGAGATAGAGACACGATAACAGAGAGAGAGATAGAGACACGATAACAGAGGGAGAGATAGAGACACGATAACAGAGAGAGATAGAGAAAAGATAACAGAGAGAGAGAGATAGAGACACGATAACAGAGAGAGAGATAGAGACACGATAACAGAGGGAGAGATAGAGACACGATAACAGAGAGAGAGATAGAGACACGATAACAGAGGGAGAGATAGAGACACGATAACAGAGAGAGATAGAGAAAAGATAACAGAGAGAGAGAGATAGAGACACGATAACAGAGAGAGATAGAGACACGATAACAGAGAGGGAGAAAGAGACACGATAACAGAGAGAGAGATAGAGACACGATAACAGAGAGAGAGATAGAGACACGATAACAGAGACAGAGAGATAGAGACACGATAACAGAGAGAGAGATAGAGACACGGTAACAGAGAGAGAGAGATAGAGACACGAGAACAGAGAGAGAGATAGAGACACGATAACAGAGAGAGATAGAGACACGATAACAGAGAGAGAGATAGAGGCACGATAACAGAGAGAGTGATAGAGACACAATAACAGAGAGAGAGATAGAGACACGATAACAGAGAGAGAGAGATAGAGACACGATAACAGAGAGAGAGAAATAGAGACACGAGAACAGAGAGAGAGATAGAGACACGATAACAGAGAGAGAGAGATAGAGACACGATAACAGAGAGAGAGATAGAGACACGATAACAGAGAGAGAGATAGAGACACGATAACAGAGAGAGATAGAGACACGATAACAGAGAGAGAGATAGAGACACGATAACAGAGAGAGAGATAGAGACACGGTAACAGAGAGTGAGAGATAGAGACACGAGAACAGAGAGAGATCGAGACACGATAACAGAGAGAGATAGAGACACGAGAACAGAGAGAGATAGAGACACGATAACAGAGAGAGAGATAGAGACACGATAACAGAGAGAGAGAAATAGAGACACGAGAACAGAGAGAGAGATAGAGACACGATAACAGAGAGAGAGATAGAGACACGATAACAGAGAGAGAGGTAGAGACACGATAACAGAGAGAGTGATAGAGACACGATAACAGAGAGAGATAGAGACACGATTACAGAGAGAGAGATAGAGACACGATAACAGAGAGAGAGAAATAGAGACATGAGAACAGAGAGAGAGAGATAGAGACACGATTACAGAGAGAGAGATAGAGACACGATAACAGAGAGAGAGATAGAGACACGATAACAGAGAGAGAGATAGAGACACGATTACAGAGAGAGAGATAGAGACACGATAACAGAGAGAGAGAAATAGAGACACGAGAACAGAGAGAGAGAGATAGAGACACGATTACAGAGAGAGAGATAGAGACACGATAACAGAGAGAGAGATAGAGACACGAGAACAGAGAGAGAGATAGAGACACGATAACAGAGAGAGAGATAGAGACACGATAACAGAGAGAGATAGAGACACGATAACAGAGAGAGAGATAGAGACACGATAACAGAGAGAGATAGAGACACGATAACAGAGACAGAGAGATAGAGACACGATAACAGAGAGAGAGATAGAGACACGATAACAGAGAGAGAGATAGAGACACGATAACAGAGAGAGAGATAGAGACACGATAAAAGAGAGAGAGAGATAGAGACACGATAACAGAGAGAGAGAGATAGAGACACGATAACAGAGAGAGAGATAGAGACACGATAACAGAGAGAGAGATAGAGACACGATAACAGAGAGAGAAATAGAGACACGAGAACAGAGAGAGAGAGATAGAGACACGATA